>NC_045165.1:23789609-23864609 GCF_900700415.2 Clupea harengus
TGCCTGGTGTCATTCCAAGAATGGCTCTCTGGAGATGGCATTGTATAACACCTCAAGGTTCGCACCGAGGTTTTGTGCCCGGCCCGCCTGCAAATAGCTTTTACACTTCAACAAGCCCGCCGTCTCCTGATAAATGACAATGAACGAAACATTTATTATTTAATATCCGCCATTGGTGGGCTCAAAAGATGCATGGAGGACTGGGGACTTTTGCTACGAAATGTACCTACAAAGTACTATGCATAACATTACACAAGCAGGCAGATGAAAAAATTATGATTTATGTTCGGCGCTTCATGAAGATGAACAGTTTTCTTTATTTGCTCATTTATGAGGTGTGGAGTTATGCACTTAGCATACATTTGGGGCGGCCGAAAAACACGAGATGACAAAGGGGACGTAACAAATGGGACATCCACAGCCCTTATTATTACCGTTTTAAGACTCCCTGACAAATTGTGGCCGTGTGTCTAATTTGTATCCCAACTGTGTGGTTTTTCCTCAGTGCCATTCTTGGTGGTTTGGGTCTGTGTGCTCTCAGTTG
Source organism: Clupea harengus (assembly GCF_900700415.2). Lineage (NCBI taxonomy): Eukaryota > Metazoa > Chordata > Actinopteri > Clupeiformes > Clupeidae > Clupea > Clupea harengus. The sequence continues at coordinate 23,790,154 of NC_045165.1, forward strand.
GAGTTTAGTTCTGCTGCTGTTATCTTTTGCCCGTACAAATCTGTTGGGGCAAAATCTTGGCCTCGAATTCATACTTTGACCAATGGCATTTCTTTTTTTGTTTTAGGTCAGATCATTTAATGGGTCTGTCTTTTGTCTTTTTAAATGGAGACTTCACTGACAGCTAAAGCCGCTCTTGGGGTAGAGTTTGTTTCGCTACAAATTATGGACCCAGGGCTACGTCTGCTCTTTAATTATTTAAATACCAACTCATTTGGAAATGCGAAAGTATTTGTGATTCCTAAATCGCTATTCCAGGACTAATTGAACAACCAGTCCTGTGGCCAAATGATGACACACACACACACACACACACACACACACACACACCCTGTGAAACAATGCTCTGAACATATTCCCTGTCAAGCATCTGTTGTGCTTTTGAAGGCAAATCCAGAGTATTGCTTTAATACAGGGGTGTTTTTTCAGACATTTGTCAAGTCCTGTTGCTTTACTTACATGGTGTATAGATTCAGCCTAACAGCATGATCTCGTATTCTCTCAGACTGGGCAAGAATCCCCTCAACTCATAAGCAGCACATTGTATGTAGTGTTCCCCAATAACAGCACATTGTATGTAGTGTTCCTCAATAACAGCACATTGTGTTCCTCAATAACAGCACATAGTGTTCCCCAATAACAGCACATTGTATGTAGTGTTCCCCAATAACAGCACATTGTATGTAGTGTTCCTCAATAACAGCACATTGTAGTGTTCCCCAATAACAGCACATTGTAGTGTTCCCCAATAACAGCACATTGTAGTGTTCCTCAATAACAGCACATTGTAGGTAGTGTTCCTCAATAACAGCACCACGGCAACCATCTAAAAGACTTTTAAACTAATAATCTTGAATGCATTGCCATGTAATGCAATGACCCATTTCTTTTTTTCCCCTAAAAATTTGGGTAGAAAGAAAACAAAGCATACTGGCTGTTCTACTCCCAGCCCTCTGCTCTGATATATGTGTGGAGTGATGTATATAATGGCTTATTACAGAGAGGAAAGTGTGATGCATGCTGGGACGGGCAGCCAGAGCAGTGCCGCCCGCAGCAGTCTGCACACGCTTATCTCCAGAGCTCAGCCTGCTGCGGCTCATGGAAAAGAGAACTTGCGCGCTCTCTCTCTCTCTCCGTCTCTCACTTCTCTCCTCTACTGCTTCTCCCCTCCTCTCCTTTTTCGCTCCCCTCCTCTCTTCCAAAAGTGGTGCTTTGGGGATGGTGGGGCTCTGTGAGGCAGACTGCTCAACTGAGGCTGCAGGCTAACTCACACCCCCTCAGTCAAAACGCTGGCGCGTCTCTCTCTCTCTCTCTATCTCTCTCTATTTCTCTCTCTCTTCTCTCCTCTTTTCCTCTGTCTCTCTCTCTCTTCTCCCCTCTTTTCCTCTATCTCTCTCTCTCTTCTCGCCTCTTTTCCTCTCTCTCTCTCTTCTCTCCTCTTTTCCTCTATCTCTCTCTCTCTCTTTCTGCTCTTTTCTCTCTCCTCTCTTCACCATGCCCGACACACAAGCCGGTCCTCAGAGTATTACATCATCCTGATGTAATGTCTAACCAATCACATGACTGCTGTGCTAAACCTTCAAGGATTATGGAGCCCGGTAGCTCAGACTGTGAAATGAGAGAGTGAGAGAGACAGAGAGAGAGAGAGAGAGAGAGAGAGAGAGAGAGAGAGAGAGAGAGAGAGAGTGAGAGAGGGAGGGAGGGAGAGAGAGAGATTACTGAAGCATATTCATAAGACTGGATCAATTTCTCCCCACTCTTCCCCTCCAGAGGAGAGTTTTAGCGTGCGATGATGATGGGGGGGTGGGGGGGGGCTGTCAATATCACTCAGTCTGAGTAGAGGATATCAAGGGCTCATTCATGATTAGTGGCCTCTCAAATTATGAATATATCACTGCCTTATTAAAACTGGCGCAATCTTTAATCATAAACTTGTTGAGATTGACTTCCTCGTCGCATAAGTCTGGAGGCAGTAAAAGCAGACAGTCCCCAGTGTCCTTGTCTTGTCATTTTTCTCCACCTTGTTCCCATGTACCCGGTTACTTACAAAGAACAGATTCTCTATATTTGAAAATCCAATTCTTATAAAGTGCTGTTTTATTGTTCTAGACATTTATCATACTACTTTTATACATAGGAGTAATATAACTTGATGTCTCAAGGCTTTCTGAGACCAACATTTCAGACCAGTATATTGAATGTAAATCATACTGTGGTATCATTTGAAATAAGTGACCTTGAGTGATAAGCTGCATCATTGATTCTGCTCTAAATATTGGATACTGTTCAGAATTTGAAATTAGACCAAACATGGCTGCTAAGTGTTATCATCAGTGTTCCAGTAGTTTGCTTTAAGAATAATAATATGGATTCCCTTTTCTTTTAAAACAAGTTTTTTACAAACCACTAAGCACCTGTCCATGACCCCTTAATAGAACAAAACGACTGAACCATGTCAAATCTGACATGCCAAGTTTCCATACTGTAACCATAGCAGCCCTACCTAATTTGCATACCCATTGCAAAGGCTTAATCAGTCTGGCTGCTTGAAAACCGCTTCAGCGTAATGAACAGCAGAGTGAACCTCGAAACACTACGAGTAAAATAGTAGACGACTTGGAATACAAAATGTAAAGTCTGAATATAGGGTGATGCAAGAGAATTGCCTCAGGGTGTTTGGCCTTGCTAGACAAAAAACCTTTGACCCTCAGCTATTATCAATGCAAGATTTATTTTTTCTTCAGTATGAATTGTAATTAATTGGTGTTTACACAAACAAATATGCACACTTGCCTTAAATAATGAATGTTCTAGAAACCGCATGCTTTCATTTGAAAGCGTACATATTCAACATGAATAAGCTCATATTTGGTAATATGCAGTACTTGAAAATATCCGTGGCAACATTTTCCAAAGGAAGTTTATAATAACACATAAAAACAGGTGTGAGAGCCAAACTTCTGCATCAATATTTAGTGCAGACTGTACAAAAGCAAAATAGTAAACATGGTAGAACCATACTATACATATGGTATATTACACATGATAATAGTATTTTATGAAATCATGTTAATATTCAGGATCTACTGAGAAGTCGCTTCTGCATGGAAATAACACAACTTGCAATATACATATACTATATTTAAGTACAATAAACCACACTCAAGACAAACCTTCTTGCGTCTAGTGCAGCATTTGGGAATAAATCAGCACTTAAGTGAAAGGAACAATTTATCACAAGTGATTAATTATGTATGGGGATAATGAACTTGTTGGCACTACAGCTTCTATATTACCATCTGATCAAGGTATTGTATTTCATCAGCTGTTTCACTTTCCCTCCACGAGGTACTATATCTAAGCATGGCCGGAAGCATCGGTACATTTACATACAATCCCAAGCAAAAGTTTGTTTTGATAAATCACACACATGGGAATGACTGTACACTTATGACTTAGACACAGCTTCATGCGTAGGCACTACTGATAAATGACCACCACCCACCCCCTGGATTTGTGCTTTGATCCAGGTTAGCCCGGGACAATCTGCATAGAGATGGCCGCTGCAACTCAAACCTCTGTGGCCTTTGGAGTGATGCACTCGGTGGCCACGCGACAGCACTCAGAAATTTAGAGCGCTCTAATGTTTTGCAAGCGGCCTCTTCATAATGGAGCCTCTTTGTCATTCATAAGAGCCCATCTCCAAAGAGCCGCCGTCCGGTTCCTTTAATCAGAGAGCGGCGGTGAAGCACCATTGTGTAAGACACTCCAGGGACACAGAGGGACAAGAGCATGGCTGACTCTGTCTCCTCATCTGTCTGACAAACATGGACGCGTGTACGCCACACATATACAGTATGCCACACATATACAGTACTCCACACATATACAGTACGCCACACATATACAGTACGCCACACATATACAGTACACTACACATATACAGTATGCCACACATATACAGTATACCACATAAACAGTATGCCACATAAACAGTATACAACGCAATCACATGATTCAAAATCGATACATCTCAATATTTCCATTATTTCTAAGTTGACAAGTAGAAAATGTCCACACTTTACAAAGACAAATACAGGCCTCAAAGTAGAAATTCAATGCAACAGAAGTGACTATGACCTGTGATCCCAGACACACGAGTTAGAAAACCTGTGATGTTGTGAAACTAAATTGAGAACGAACACCTGTGATTTCCATTTAGCCTAAGTGCATGAACATGGTTCTGCAATGCCCTGTGAACACCAGAACCTTCTCACTTTTGGAGCTATGGGCTGCTGTGTCTCTCTGCATGTCTGCTCCATGGCACCATGTGGAAAGAGTTGCCAGAGGAATGGAAAAATCTTATCGTGAGACTTCACAAATCTACTTGCACGATCTAGCTCTGAAAAGTAGACGGGCAAGTGCTTCAGACGCAGGTGCACAGGGGTTATCAATAGAAATCGGAGTTTCTGTGCCAGTCAGACATTGCATAACATCAACCTCTATGGACGGTGTCCAAGAAAAAAAACCTTACTTGCTCTTTGGCACAAAACTGCCAGATTAAACTTTGCTAAAAATAAGAAAAGGAGCCTGATGAATGAAGCTTGGCAGAAGAGGAATGTTCCAGCATGATAACGATCCAAAGCACACTGCCAAAAATCACGGGAGAATTTCTGAAAAAGAAAAAGGTGGAACTATGACCTGGCCAAGTATGTCACCTGAGTGGCAAAAAACACTGGTATCCTTCACGCTGAGGAGGACTTAGTCTGTCATCAAAAATAAAGGTGGACATACGAAATATTGAAAAAATAACTGCTGTGGGGCCTGTATTTTTAATGCCATCACTGTTTTTAATTTGGCATAAGAGCAAATACCCTACTGTTCACCTCAGAAGTAATGCAATTACTGTGAGGTGATCCGATTTTGAATGGTTTGCAGTGGTGTCTCTGGCATGGAAAGCCTGGCGGGGCACAGTAAACTCTGTATGGGCAGCATCTGACTCATCAATGAAACTACACACAAACCTACTTTTTTTTGGTACAATGCAAATAGCATAAAGAAAACTGACATTACTTTTATTCTTTTTGGTAGCAGTGAAAGCATTAAGACTGGAGAAGCCGTGTGCAAAGTGAAAGGATACTATTCAAACTCAGACAAACCCAACAGGGATGCCAGGGAATGTTATTCGGATAAATTACACATCTATGAACAACACTGAATCATAAGACCAGACCGCATGACGAACCTACGTAGGTGAACCTACTTAACCTACAGTTCATTTCTTGAAAAGAAAAGATGCACAACGACCTTTAATCTGGGCAAACTTGTCAATAAATGTTTCTGTCAATAGATGGCAAAGTAAGCATTTAATGCTTTTCAACATTGAAAAGTTTCTCTCTGATTTTAAGCAGTGACGCTAGCAGTGCCATGTTTTTCTCTTAAACCACTCTAGACTGAAAGAGTGTTTTTTTTTTGTCCTTTGCATACTGAATGATGTTGAAATCGTCTGGCTGATGTGGTCTTAAACGTTTAATCTCAAATGTTTGCTCTGATGGCAAGGTACTAAATTTAACTTTTATTGTTGACTTGATTAATTCTATTGCCTTGCTATTAATAGTGGCTAGCACAACTGTGATGACTAACAGTGGCTAACTGTGTAGCGACACAGATACTGTAAACGATGTCGTTTGTTAACGTAATAACATATGTTATTCTGTTAGTTTGTCTTGGCCTTGAAGCAACATCATCGTGCCCCACAGCTCATCATTGAAAGCGTGTTAAATTCGCGCACAGTGTTTTCGACTGCTAACTTGGTTAAACAAATGCTGAAGCGCTCACCAAAGCAAGACTGCTTGTAGATGTAGGATACTGACCTTTACTCAACAGATACAGGAAGATATTTGGCATATATCGGACAACGCTATGTTATGTATGCATGTAATAAATTAGCAACAATGTTAGTTACGAAAAAAAAAAACATGACTTAGTTATTACACTGGAAATCGAATTATTGATCATGTCGAGCCCTGCTCCACAGCAACATCTGGTGGTCCCCTAGGCCCCACCGGCCCCTAATATGGAGACACCCTGATCGTTTGACATTGTATTGATATTGCATAGCGGTGTACTCAGTTATGCTGTATACAGTATATCACAGATCTGCTTTGTCTGCAGGTATCGTTTTTGACTGAGTTGACAGCACCACACCTCACGCCTCATCCTGCTCCAATCCCCCCCCACCCCCACCCACCCCCCTCGCCATGGGATGAAAGGGTTTTGTTTGGCTTTATCATTTGAGCTCCTGTCAGATGTTCTAAGCAGGGGGAACGTTTGGCCCAGTTTCTCCACAGCACCAGGTCTCTTCTTCCTCACCCCATTTCCACTTTATCCAAACTTGGGATGCCAAATGTGGGCGAGAAGTGAGGGAGGAGAGGGGAAGGGTGAAAAAAGGGAGGGAGGGGAGAGAGATCTCATTAGATGAATAAGCACGCAGACACCCAGGCAGAGCTTTCAAACCTCACAGATCCCTTCATGCGGTTGGGGGGGTGGGGGTGGGGGGGGAGAGGCTCCCAAGCCAAAGGAGAAAAGATTAATGTAAATCTCAAAATACGGAATGCATTAATATTTCATTAGCAGCTCTTTATTTTTCAGTGACTGACACATGAGTTGTGAGATAGTGAGGGGGATGATTTAATGATTCGGGGGATTTTCTCTCTCTCTCTGTCGAGCGCCTCGTTCTGCTTTGCCACTGTCATGTCCCTCGTTCCTCCCCCAGCTCTAAATCAGCAGATGGGCTTTGTGATGAATTCCTCGCAGGCCCCAACAGCAACATAATTACCCCCCCCCAATTTCCCCTTATCTCTCCAATGAGATGAGATTAGATAGTTTGTGAATGAAATATATGCACAGCCCCCCTCCGCCAGACTGACAAGCACTGACCCTCCGCTTTCTGAGGGAGACCTCATTGTCAAACAGTGTTCTAATGGAGGGAGCAGATGACACGTAAGCAGTGTTTACCTTAGAAAATCTAATATATCTTCACGCGCCTCTTGAAAACACTGTTGATTTAAAGCGAATGTTACGCGGTTATGCCTTCGCGGTCTCCCCCGCACTGCGTGAAGAAATTGTGTTTGCGAGATCTGTAAACCTTATTATGTACCACGGCAAACACTTGATGATGTATCTAAAGAATGTAACTGCCATGCCTCATTGTAATGAGGTCAGGGGAAAAGCTCTGCTCCGGACCCTGATAGAGTAGGATTGTCCTACTGTTCGCTTTGTATTTACCTGAAAAAAAAATGATTGTTCAGCTGAATTTATCTGTCAATCATACGTTGGAAGCAGAGAAGCATAAAATGTGAGATTTATCTTTCAAATTAACTTCTGTGTTCTATTTATTACGACTTTCAACCCTTTATTCTACCCTTTCGGTTTGCCCTTGCAGTTTTCTCCAATTCTGGGGCACAATGAAGTCGCATTCACAGAAAATAACTCAAATTTAGGAACCGTGGAAAGTGTTTTAATTGAATGATTTGTTGTGAGACATTTTATCGACATATCAAAAGGAACTGGAAAAAAAGGCAATTGACGAAGACAAAAAGCCACATTCAAAAGATTAGTGGACCATCTAAAAGAATATGATGCTTAGAGACCGCATGTGAGATTCTAGACTTTTTCTTTTTAATTTGAAATTCCATTTGAATGAACCATCTGTCTGCATAGGCACTTGAAATAATACTCACTGCTCACACATTTGAGCACAGATAAGCTTTAAAACTATTGTCACCTTCACAGTGCATAGGTAGAGGAGGCAATTAATTGAACAAAATCTCTCTCAACAGTGGTATCTTTTATTTATTCACTTGTGTGTTGCTGGTGACTATTGTGAAATGAAGGCATGCGTGTCCTTTTTTTCTCCATTTTTCCACCATGGCCCGGGAAAAAAAAAATGGTGCCAATTCACGGTATCACGTGACCCGGTCCGTCAGAGTAAAGTCATCAGCGTGGCGATAAACCCCCTCGCACCTCAGGAGCAGATGTAAGGAAACACTACACAGTGTTTGCTGAGGTGTTCTGTATAGACCTCATGGAGGCTTTCAAAAGCTATTGTGGAGGGGGGGGGCACTGAAAGCCGCTAATGGAAGGCAGAAAGCATGAAAAAAAAAAAAAGCATTCCAGTTGAAGAGTTTCTCATTTGAAGAAGAAATGTATGTCAGGTGTATGACAAGGTGTGGAGTAATAGGTAGCTGAGTGACATGGCTTGCAGGAAGCATCAATTCTGAGCCGCTGCTCCAGAGAGGTAGTTTTGATTTGTCGGAAAGGAGTCTTCAGGGAGCACTGGAGTCAAGGTGAAAGTTGCGAGTGAAAGGCAGAGCGCGCAGGGGGAAATTACCCACAGTGCACCTGTGTCAGAATATTGTCGTTGCAGCTGTTGACAGGAGCTAGTTTTCACTCTGTGTGTCTCCAATTGATTAGGTGATTGAGGGGACATTCATTTGAAAGTCGGGAGTCTCGGCGCTCCTTTTGAGGGTCTTCAAAGAAGATTGGGCGCCGATCAGGCATGTGGTTTGCAGCCGGCGGGCAGTGGGTGGGATGTCATACCCGCAGATTGTGGCAAATGGATTTAGAGGCACAATAAGGTGAGATGAGATGAGGTTTTCATAGCGTGAGTGGATGGTAAATGTCCATGGCTTTATCAAAAAGCGAGGAGGCTCGTGTCTGGGAGCGAGTGTTCCCCTCTAGCCCCCCTCCACCCCGCAAGCCAACCCCCTTCCCCTGTCACACTTGATGAAAGGGTGTGATTGAAAACACCGTCATTAAGCAAAGGAGAAGGAAAACACATGTTTGTCCTTCAAACACACAGCGTCCATCGATTGGAGTCATTAAGCGTTGCTGGAAATTGTCGTCTAAGTGCTCTTGTGTTTTTCCTCCGTGATTTCAGGTAACTACGGCGATTAAGCAATTGTTCATCGCTGGGTGGTGGAGACACGCCTTTGCATTTGCATTCGGCAATTTTGATGCAGTTCTAATGTGTCGATATCATTTATTTACAGACGTATTTTTCATTTTTATCGCAGCTGTTTTAACCATGGGTGACTTTTGCAGTTATGACTGTCAAAACAAAAATTATGTAAATGCCGATTAAACTTTGAACCCCATCCACAGGCATCCACCAGTGCATTAAATAAGCTGAAACTCCATCCAGTAGTGTTGATCCATTTTCTTACATTCTCTCTCATACTGACAACATTATGAGCTCTATACTTTACACTCTACAGTCTTTATATCCTTAGTACTTCATTCATTCATTAGTGGAGTATACCTTTCTTCTAACTATGACGTATTACAGATACTAAAGTGTAATGTATTGTCCAAGTACATATTTGCTATAGACTTAAATTATGTATATTGTAATTATGTCTCGTAATAATGACCCTGAATATACACTGGGAGTTTGTCCCATTTGTAGCTTGGTTTGCTCTGCATATGTGTGTTTGTGGCTGGCTTTGGTCAGACAACACACACTGGGGGGGCAGGAGGCCTCTTTCTCACTGTGTGACTCATCTCCTTTATATGCAGCTGACCGGAGCGGCGGCTGAGAGGGAGATTGATCGAGTCTGGGCTCACGGGCTTGTCTGGGCCTCGCTTGTGACTCACTGCTGTCCAGTCCACTGGCCCTGCCTGGCTTATCGCTTCTGCCCCAGACTCAAGGTTTGAGCGGCATCCTTCGGCTCTCTTCCCACTAACACAATGAAAGCCCAGCTCAATTTTGGCATAGGCACCAATGTCAAATAAGCGACTGATTTTTTTTTGGGGGGGGGGGGGTTGTCTAGGCACCAGCTCAGCACATGCAGTGGGGCTTTCAGCCAAGATTCAGATCTGAAATCTCATCTCTGTATCATTTCACAGTCTGACTCTCTCACATGAGCCCTTAAAAAAAACCATGACATCTTCTCTCGGGGACATCTTCTCTGGTCTACTGCCACCTGTTAGTTCACTTAATAAGTAAAGCAACAGAAAGTGTAGGATTTCACATAAAAACATATATGACAGAGATGTAATGTGGAATAAATGGAATGAACATTCACTTGAGGAAAAAGCGCTGGTCTGCTATAGCTCCAGCCACCCACAGTGACCACCCACATATCAACATCCAGGTCACGACATCCATATGAATATTGTGTAGAACCAGTTATGCTTTCAGGTTGTGTGCTCACTCCGGCTGTTCAATTCTGATTCTCGGTTTTTCGTCTGCACCAAATGTGTGAAAGTCAAAACAGTCGGTATCTTTCTGCTCCACAAAGGAAGTCACACCTTTCTGACAAGATCCTCATGTGTGAATTATGGAAACGGTGTAAATAGAAAAAAGCCCTTTAATCGAATGTTACCCTCAGCTAATGAAATGTCTCTTTCCTTATCAGGGTCCCCTATAATCCATATGTTAATGTCTACTGTAGAACTATTTATCTCTGCAATTTGCTTCCTTTTCTCTCCCTGTGTGTTATCTGAAATTATGCTGTAAATTTTACCGGGTGAATGATTATGCTTATCGACCCACCCATAAACCTCATATTCAAATTTTGTTGCATGATTAGTCTTATTTATCTGTATAATTGGATTGGGTTTGCCTTAAAGGATCTGCAAATGTGCGCCACTGATTTAGGCGGCCAGACAAATAAATGTCTGAGGAGATGGTCGCCATAATTGTGTTTTAGATTCATTCCATTTGGATACAATCGATAGTTTTACCCTTGAATTTTGGACTCTAATCAAGTTATGCTTGCCTATGAGATTATTGAAGAGAAAATCACCCCGGGCCTGGCGTCAGAATGAGACAACGCCGAATTTACTGCACGGCGGATTAGTGTTTAAAGACTGCAGAGATTTGCACCGGCAAAGTGTGAACAATGCAGTACAATGCATTACAAATGTTTCCGGGCATGGTGTGATTCATGCAAACATCCCCACGCGGACGCAGGCGGCATGGATCTGGGCCAGACGGGGGGCAGAACCGGCACCGGACCCTGTCTGTCTGTCTGGGCCGACTGGCTGTTTATACCCAGGATCTAATGGCGTCAAACACATCATCCAAATAAGTCACGCTGGCATAGGTTCAGTGTGTGCTCACATGAATATTCAAGTGGAGTTTCCATAGCCAGCTCTCACAGCACTGCAGCCTGTTCAGCTCATCTAAATTTCCTCTCACAGAAAGTGATAAAGTATGCTCCGCTCCAGCATAACAACATTGGTCCCACTTTATACTCAGTATCCTTATTACAATGGAGTTAAGTTAGTGAAAATAACATGTACTTTTCTGTAAGCAGATATTATACTTTCCTATTATACCTAACCATAACCATTACCTAAAATATGTTTGGTTCAACATGTACTAATGTAGGAAGTACTAATTCATTAATTTAGTATTAAGTACATAGTAACTATGTAAAATGAACATCTGTGGCACCACAATGTTTTTGCAAAGAAAAGCAAGGCTCTATCTATTCATTCCAATCAGATGTAGACCGAGCCGTTTCCTCTGTAATTAGAGATCTAGTTGCGAACTTTGATCCACACTCTGTGTTGTGGTCCGCTTTCTGAGTGGAATTTCCTCAGGTCAACATACAACACAAGCACCAGCCTCCAGAGCATGAGAGGATATGGTTGTGAGACGTGACGGAGCGTCATCAACCCAAGAGAATTGATTTCACAATGGTATGATGCTATTGCCAGAAATCAATATGATCTCAGTTAACTAATTGCATTGCATGTTTGTGGCACAAGAACCCAAACAGAAAACGGAGAACGGTGTTGTGAGATGTTTTCTAAAATTATTTCCTTTCACGTAATCCGAAAAAGAAGTCATTAATAATGCATTTGAATTCCATCCTGCTGTTATATAAATCCTCTCCATTAAAAGAAACTTAGTTGAGCCTGTGGATTGTGAGAAAAACATTCTGCAGCGGCAGACATGTAATTAGATGGTGCTCCTCATATTAATGTTGCCACATGGAGCTGCTTGAAGTTCACTGTGTTACTATTAATCAGTAAATAATAAGTGGCTGAGAAAATGGATGCACCAGTCTGAAGGTAATGCTGATTTCTTTGCCGTCGTTGGAAGCAGAGGCCTCGTTAGAACTGCGGAGATGGTGGATGAAAATGCAGATCATTGAAGACTCCTCAAAGGAGGTTTTCATACGGCCAGGGACAGTAGGATGACGAATGACTCCATATGGTTCTTCATCAGCCTGTCCATACTGTGGTTGTCATGTAACTATGCAAACATGAGCCAGAGTAAGGGAAAAAAGGACATGTCTGAATATGTTCTAGCTTTTTCTCCTCCAAGCTAATTTGTTCTCCCTGACTCAGCAGAAATCAGTGTGGGAACTGAGAGGCGGCAGACTACACCTGCAGGTGTTATTGACAAGGATTACCGCTCGGATTAGCGACAGGAGAAGTGGCATGAAGGGGAATGGATGGGGGGGTGGTGGTGGGGAGGGGTGGGGGGCAGGAAAGCAGGTGGGTGACAACTCCTTTGACTTTCAGAAAGTCTGACAAATGGGGGTGGGCGGGGTGGGTTGTGTGTTTGTGTGTATGGGGGTGGTAAACAGCCGCACACACACACACACCATTCAATGCACATACACATGCGGAATTCTGCCTCCCCCCGTGAGCATCCCAGCCACTGACACGTACTGCATTCCAAAGTGGCAGTGCACAGCGGGATAGGGCCTTTTCAATGTTACACCAGCAGCTCAGCCACTTAAGTCTGAGACATGACCATACAAACATCTCCCGGCTGCACCATAACAGGTCACCTAAAAGGGACAGCACCCACTTTCGCCATCATGCAGTGCACTGTAAGGTTTTATATTGGAGGTCTAGGACTACCTCATCCAATGAATCTTTGCCGCAGTATTATTTATATAAACTATGGGAAAAGGCCAAATGTAAAACTCACACACAATGAAATTGGTCAGTGTGTTTAACGGCCCGTGCCCCGTAACGATAGCTTGAATGCATTTACAATAAAAGAGATCAGGGTCCGGAGACATCAGCTGTCGGCGTTCCTTGAGGATTATCTCATTTTCGTATTTTATGTGCCTGGCAATATCAGCAGCTCCTGTTATGTTTTAGCGTTGTACTAGCTCAAAGCAATGAGCGCTTCAGTGAATTAAAACAGGGAAACACTGGCTTCCTTTAGTATTTACTGACCTTTAGAAGACAGTTTCATTAAAACCATAACGGTCCATGTGCACGCGGAATGGTGTTAACCGTCAGTTAATTGAAATATATTTAATTAACACTCCTCCCATGAATTGAGATGGAGATCTCTTTTGTTTCACGGAAACAGGCCTCCTATTCTGGCTTCATACAAAGCCCAAGCACCACCAAAGGCTTTGTTTTTTTTTTTCCTTTTCTTTTCATTCAGGTCAAGAATATCCCACATCATTTGGAGTGAACATGTTTTTCACCTCTGAAATATACATTTTATGCTACATCTACACATTACGCCACGGCCCGCTGCTTAAAGGGAGCCATAGGCTGTTTTGGCACTGTGAGCTGTATAGTATGACACACTTTTGGACACACTGACACATTGGCCACTAGCTATAGCCTAACCTATGTTTTATCATATGCAATGTATAAAAACAAACATCCTCTAAGGCATGATAGCTAGAGCTTTAAGAAGCTGTTTGTGAAAAAGACGTGCACCTCTTCCATGTAAAATAAACTACGGCTACGTTATGATATAAATGAGTTTAATCCCACTAGATTCCCAAAGTGAAGCCGTTTTGTGTGTAGGTGTTGACATTAAACCCGCTGATGCTCAGCTGATGTGCTGTTTGGCTCCCGAGCCATAGTGCCTATCTGTGGCGGCGGGGGCAGCGACTGGGAAGGGACCCCCGAGCCGTGTGAAAACTGCCAGGGACGATCATCTTCAAACAGCTCCCCGTGTCGTCGCTGTCGGGCGAAGCAGCCAGCGCGCCTCTATCGCCCGCCCCCCCACCCCCCACCCCATTTCCCGCACCACCCCCCACCCTGGGGCCCGGCAGCGATCAGATTAGATCATGTGTCACGCCAAAGCCAAAAGGTGTAGAGACGCCGGGGCGGAGGATGGTATTCAAATACGCTGTGAAAATGATAGATTTCAATTTCATTTTCTCGGTTCGGGGTCCCGCCTCGCGTTCAACGGTGGGTTTTTAAAGCACCCAAGACTTAGTTCAACGTATCTCACATCTGCACAGTGGCGGTGACATGAAGTCGTCGACTGAGGCTGAGTTGTGAGGTTAACTGACCCATAGCTCACTCGTGCTTCACTGGCTCGATTCACAGAGGATATTCTCACCATTTATATCCGCCTCAGGTAAAAAAAAAAAGTGAAAAAAGGCGATAATGAAATATGCAGGAACTGTCTATCAAATCCCACCCAAGATGATGAAATTGCATTGCAATGTTGAAATATGAGCTTGTTCAGCAGGCAGACTTTTGCTGACCGCGTAGTGTCTGTGGAGGGCGGCACAATTGAATTATCAGGAGGATTCCGAGCGCCCCATGGAGGGGGAAAAAACACATGAACAATGCGAGATCAAATGAAGCCCAGGCCTGACTGGGGCTGTTCAATTATTTGTGACATACTGGCATTTACTCCTTTGGCTGGCTGTGGTGGTAAAAGGATATTGGCTTCACATGTGAATGTGACAAGCTCGGCAGATCGTAAGAAGGTTCCGAGGGAAAAAGGGGAAGGAGGGGGGAAAAAAGGAAAAAGACTTTTAGGAAATTGGAAAGGTCAAGGTGATAACGGGTTAATTATCCGAGAATACAGACGCTCGGTGAGATATCAGAGATTATTACTGTTCTAAGAGATGTCTTTTTTTCAAGTCTATGACTAATTGATCAACAGTTAAATAGCCGTGTGGAGTACGCAGAGACAGTAGGTTGTGCCATAGCCGTGTGGAGTACGCAGAGACAGTAGGTTGAGGCACACAGGTTGATAATGTTAAAAGGGTCTCTGGCATTCAGACAGAATTCAGCGCCTGGCACGTTTCGTTTTCGTGAGAGCAGTTCTGATATTTCCTGAATAATTTGAGGCACATGGTAGATGCAGGCATGTATGGAGGAGGCAGAACTGGAGCCTCGGCCTCCTGAGAAAAGCCCCCCCACCCCCACCCCCTCCCTCGCCCCAAAAAAGCACGCCTGTCACTCATGGTGCTCTTCACGTTCTCATCTGCCAACTTGTGCATTCGAGTCGTTAGTCATTCAGCGCAGCGTGATGCTGACAGATGTTTGCTGAGGATTAGTTTGCATTATTAG
Source organism: Clupea harengus (assembly GCF_900700415.2). Classification (NCBI taxonomy): domain Eukaryota; kingdom Metazoa; phylum Chordata; class Actinopteri; order Clupeiformes; family Clupeidae; genus Clupea; species Clupea harengus. The sequence goes on from NC_045165.1 coordinate 23,805,505, forward strand.
TCTGTGTTCTTAAAGGCTGACTGTTGCCAAGCACGCAAGAGAACAGACAGGAATCTTTCTCTTCTAATCAGTGCTAAAGAGATCAAACATTACTTGGATGCAACGACTTTAATTCCCTTTTTGAGTCGACTATAGAAGATGCTTTGGCTTTCTGTTATTAATTTGTTGTTTGCTGATGGTATTTATTTATTTATTCATATTTTTTATTTATTCCGTGAGGCACCAATTACACGTTATGTATTATTAATATAGTTCCGTACTGGTATGTGTTAATGTGCTCAATATTGACAAGCCATTCCAAATATTTGTAATGGTTCACTTGGAATGACCCCATTGGGAAAGGTATCATCTCAAATGCAGTGGAAAATATTGAAACTGACATTTGACCCCCATCAGACAAATGGTGGACCATGACAGACCCAGGAACTTGCCCAGTGAATGCAACACTGTCTCCGAAGATGGGTTGGGGTTAAACATTCCACTCTATCTCCTCTAATTCACCCACCATATAAGACACCTTGGCAAAAAAACACTCTCCTCTCATACATGTAAACGTGTGTGAGTGTGTGTGTATGTGTGTCACTGTGTGTTCGAGAGGAATCCAGATGGATCCCATGGCCTCATTTACAAAATTGTGCATGGGCAACTGAACACTGGCGAATGGATGGACCTCTCTATGGCGCGTTGGTTCACCCCAGAAGCTTTTTGCGGCGTGCAGTAAATGGATCAGTTTGATTACCTCTTAAATGACCTCTCCTTGAGTGGGCTTTTTCCAGCTTCATTTCCATGTGCAAATTAAATGGATCCGAGCGCGAGGCAGAGACTTGGCGGTGGAGTTCAGCCGCTGTCATGTTCCACCTCCTCCAGGGGAACAAGGTCTTCTCTTCTCTTCTCTGCGCTGATGCTAAAGCCCCATCTGCTAGGCCCCCGCGGTAGCGGGCGAGAAGTCCTGCACACAATACATGACACGTCCGACACTCTGATTCATTTTCTTAAGCCGTCGACCCTGTCAGAGCCCTGGAGTCGGCGGCCCCCGTCCGCGACACGGCTTTGAAACTTCAAATTGCTCGGGTCGACCAGGAGCCAAGAAGCCATCCATTCCTCTCAGGGCCCAAGCTTCTCGGAATAGATCTATACCCAGGCGAGGAGCGCGTGATTTATGCCGGCGATGGTGTGTTTATGGCTCAGAGGAAGGAGAGGAGAGGAACACAGAGGAGCGGTGTGGAAGAAAGGTGTTTATTTCGAGCTGTCCTCCATTATGTCACACGTGTCCAGATGGACCATTGCTCATGGTAAATGTATGGTAGGCCTCTGGTCGCTCTGCTTTCATACCTACCATGTGCTGCCCCGGGGATGATTAAGTAGCCGGCGGGCTGGACGATGTAAATCTCATTCCCGGGCAGTTACATTGTAGTGAAATTTTTCCAGTTGCACTTGTTCTTTTTTTCCCTTCCCTTCCCTTCCCTTTCCTTTCCTTTCCTTTCCTCTCTTTTCCTTTCTGTGTGGTTTTTTTTTTGCTGAATGTGCTCTCTGAAGCATTGTCTGCGAGTGGGTGCTTCATCTCCAGTCCTGTCCTGTGAACTGAACTTGAAATCCTCCGTGGAGTGGGAAAGTAATGTAGGGGAGAGAGACTATATTACACTCCAGGACCTCAGAAAAGTGTGGGTTCAGAAGCGTGGTTAAAACTAAGCCTGGGGGGGTTATGGGCAGCTGTTTGCCTCAGTCTGTGGAGATTCTAACTGGAAAACAAATGACCCCGTATTGAGTAAACAATAACATAAATGGAATGCTTTATATGATGTCATCTAAAGCAGGTACACTTGTGGTATATGCATACATACACGCGCTTGCGCTTGTGCGCGCACACACATACACATAAGCACACAGAAGCACACACACACACAGAAGCACACAGAAGCACACACACACACACACACTCACACTCAGGCTAAATCATCCATGCTGTAATGAGCTGTTGGTTGAGAGCATTGAGGAGGGCATTCAGGGTGCTACCGAGCTCCATTAGCACAGAGCTGTGGGACACACACACACACACTCACATACACACACACTCATTCACTCACACACACTGAGATGGAATCATGTGCATCTGTCATAAAGCTCCATCTCAACTTTGACCCTCCGTTAACAAACAGGATATGTCATGCATCTCCAGAAGCAGGTGCATTGTGTAGTGGATACATGCACACATAGAAACATGCACGTGTTGCTGTGAGGATGGCAAAGTGCACTTTAAGTGTTTATGCATATTTATGCACACACACACACCATGGTGTTTGTGCCTAAACATACATAATAAGCCAGAAATGTGATTTATCTGTGAGCATTGTGGAGAATCTTTGAGCAGGTATAGGAAAAATGCTTCCATGTTTTATTTATTCATTTATATATAAATTATACACAAACTAGTTAACATAGTGTTACAGTACGTACACCTCAACCAAAGTCAACTACTGACCGAGAAAGTACACACGTCGAGAAAGTTTACTGCGGCGTAAACTTTCTGGCCCTTGGTGCTGTGGTGTGAAGTATTCAGCCCAGGCTGCTAGCATGTGAGGACGCACAAGTGGAAATCATTACGCCCAAGTTATTGGACCCTGCGTGAACAATCATTCCTAATGATAAGTCTTATCAAGTCATTAGACGTCGTTGTGATAAAGTAGTGTGCCCAGGCACTTATCTGGTCTTCTTAAATGATTTAAAAAAGAATCTCAAATGGTGAGTTCTGGTGAAACACACTGCATCAAGCATGGCACGGGTTGATTCTGATGTGAAGCAATTAATTAATGGAAGACTCCTCCATATTAATAAATGATACAATCCTTCCATTAAGTGTGTTATCTCTCTCTCTTTTGCCAGGCAAATTAAAGAAAACGAAACTTTGAGAGGGAGAACAGATTTCTGATGCCGCGCAATACAGAGTTGAGATTCTTCAACAAGTCCATTCAACAAGCTTCACGGTTTATCGTGATCAAGCATGTATTGGTAGGGCACTGATGACTCTCATTGTTTCTATTCTCTTTTGTTTTGCATGATTATTTGATATTCATGACGAGTCCAACTGTACAAACTTGGCGTGCCTCTCAGTGGGGATAAATTATTGAGAGTACTTTGGAGTGTGGCAGTTGAAAGTCAACTCCATCAATAATTAACTGGCCTGTGTACAATAATAATTTTATTATTTTCTTTTTGAAAGGTTTGACTTCTCAGAATCGTTTGTCACTATCTAGGGACGAGAGGGCCTAGCCGCGAATGCGTGTTTTGCGGATGGGTTTTTGACAGTCAGCCTTTTCATCGAGGTTTCCCCTGATGCGATTTGCATCCGTGACATCTGCACTCAGACATCGAGAATGTTTACATTTTGTTGTGTTTTTTTTAAAGTCTTTTTTCTTTCACATGAAAAGTGGGCCGTGTCCCCATGTCCCTAATGAGATTAGTCCCTTGGATCGCTCGCCATCCTGTGCATTACGATGAGAATGAGCCATAATACACACACACCCGTCCCCTCCCTCCACACACACACACACACACACACACACACACACACACACACACTCCTCTCTCAGCATCTGCAGATGATACTGGATCATGTATGCCTTTCTTTATTCGACCATATCCTCCTTATTCGTCATGGTCAGGCAGCCTTACTGTTGTCCTGGCTGGCGGTGACGGTGCATGCGGTCCGTGTAGGAGGTTGGGGTGGGGGATTCCTGTGGACAATAGCAAGAGGTGCAGCGTGGGAGTATCGGAGGAGACATGTGTAATGTGTGGGGAAGGGGCCAGCGATACGCTTTTTGCCAGCCTTTCTCTCTCTCTCTCTCTCTCCCTCTCTCTCTCTCTCTCTCCCTCTCTCTCTCCCTCTCTCACTCCCTCTCTCGCTCTCTCTCTCTCATCTCTCCTCTCTCTCACTCACTCGCTGTGTTCTCGCTGTGTGCTCAGATGTCCTGAGACAATCATACAGCTGTCTAATGTGCTCTCTCCTCTTTGCGGGCGAAGAAGGGACGGCGCATCCATCATCCTCCGGGGTGCCAGTCTCGCCTTGCGCCCGACGAGCTCCAGGCCCGGTCTGGAAGGGCGCCAGGTGCTTCTTTGGATCGCACTTTTGGCTCCTCTCGTGCCGGCATGCTTCCAGGCTCAACCCCCGACACCCCACACCCACCCCATCCCCCACACTTGCAATCCCTCTGAATCTTGGGCCTTGTCCATGTTTGCCAGCAGGCCTCACGGGTATCTAATCTACACTGAGGATGGACTGTTCTGAGTTTTGAGTTTTGCTGATCAAAAGGAAGCCTTTTGGAGGAAATAATGGTGTGTACAGTATCCATAAGACACTACAGTGCATTTTCACTACAATTCTTTGAAAGGCCAGTGCAGAAAACATAATCATTTTTTTTTTTTTACATTTAATGATCTACCATGCAACATCAGAGTTAAAAACTATTGCACCTTTCAACAATACATGACATAGACCTTAATGACATACAGTGAGTCACTACACAGAGTTTGGGCATGTGATCTTGGAGCTGCTTTGGGATGCTTTGTCAAAAGATAAGAGGCCAGCCAGTGACAGCTGTGGGGTGCATGCCTTTTTAAACCCACAAAGAGGCTCATTAATGATGATGAAAGTAGCCAGAGCTATTAGCCCCCTTGTTAGAGAGACCTGACTGAGGCTCCTCTTGAAGATTGGAGTTTCAACCATATCATCCATGATACAAAAACAACAATGAAAAAAGTCAGTAAAAACTGTAGGATTACATTTTGACTTGACACAACTGTGATGTACTATTTTCCAAGAAATCGTTGTATCGCCATCCATGATTTTTTACACCCATGCTCCAACGTTAGGGCATCAATGGTCTATACTGTTGTTCTGGAATAGTTTCATTAAGCACCCATGCATGAGATGCCGGCATGTTCCATTTAGCCATGGTACATTTGAAAATGGTTAAACATTTGCGACGACGACGCAGCTACAAATTCAAATGGCTTAGCTGTGGGCCCAGAGTGTACTTCTCACACCAACTCTACGGGCAATTAGGAAATGCACACACATTGAGCTACCGCCGCAGCCCTGGGAGAGCGGTCCGCTAGCTCTCAAAAACCCCTATGTGACCCGGTCCCACTCTGTATCCAAAACACGTCTGTCGGAACAGTGCCGAGTAAAGTTTCTTTAGGCACTGTCTATTAATCATGCCCTAAAAGCCATCGTGCTGACGAGGACGAATTGGACGGGTGAGGCTTTTGAGGGGGCATTTTTTTTGTTGTGTTTTCTTTTTTTTGGGGAGTGGGGGGCGTAAGGGGTCGGTGACGAATGAGTTTCACAGAAAAAGAAAAGGTGTTGAGGGAGACGGCTCAACCCGCCTCAAACTAAACACACACTCACTCACACACTCACACACACACTCAGACAAACACGTTCAGAGCAGTTAGTTACTTCTGCAAAGTCACTTTAGGTGAGGCCAAGTGCATGTCACACACAGGTTACTGCTGTATAATCACACAACAGCACATTCTTCACTGACACTCTGCTTGCCTCTGTCGGTGACTCTCTGAGGATTCCATGTGTTCCAACACTAGAGATGGAGGTTGACATCATAAATATAACAAAGCAGTAAAATGTTGCCATGTAATCACGAAAGAAACATCACTGCAGTATGTATGTTTATTTCTCCTCTCAGCTATCTGTAGCTGTTTTGCTAAGAAGGATCTCATGTATTTTTACGAGCCCTTGGGAGTCTGGGGTGTGATTTCAATGATATACTACTTTAATTGAGAATCTTTTTTATTCCAAGGTCTGTCATTAATATTGCAGTATGTGCAATACACGTGCTCTCCCAGTGGTGTGCTAAACTGGTTGAAACCCTTTTCAGGTCATCAGAGGCGCTAACTTCTCCCTTGGTGCATATCTCTCCCGGCTCCGCCACGGAGGGGCCTGCTCTGGCCATGTAGCCCCGTCACCGGGTAGGAGATAAGGAGATGGGAGCAGGAGCACCTTCCCCGGATCTCGGCGACTCCAGGAGAAATAAGGGTGCGCGATCGATCCTGTACCCGTGCACCGAACGTGTGCTTGAGGTTGAGAAAGAGGTTAACACCTTAGAGAGAGAGAGAGAGAAAGAGAGAGAGAGAGAGAGAGGTGTCTATAGCAGTAATTATCTAAACATCCCCAACAGTGCAGCGTTTAGTGTAACCTTTTGCCTCTGTATGTGTATAGCCTTACGTTCGGCCTGCCATTTCAAAATAGTACACGAAAATGGGCGATGTGGATAGGAAGTCAATTCCCTCCTCCGAAATGTGACCCCAAGGTTAGTTGCTGTACTTCTGCCTGACCAGCTGTAAAATTAGGGGGGGGGGGGGGGGGGGGGTTGGGGAGGCACTTCTCTCAAACCAAACGGGGCATCTTAGCCCAGGCTCTCCGGGGTAAATAATTCATATTAAAAACTGCTCCCACAAAGCACTCGATATACGCCAAGGGCTCAAAAGAATAACAATGTGCCAAGCAGGTTTTTTAAAAAATGCACACGCCGGTAACACAAGATTGGTTGACTCTAGAAGTGTGTTGATATAAGCAGATCTGTTTCTGAGACGTTCCTGGAGCAAAAACCTATTTTTTTATTTGCCCTAGATGGAACACAGTGTTGCCTTTCCTTCACGGTGTTTCTTAATTTGGCGACTGAGGCAGATCAAATAGACCCGACCAAAGCAACAATCTGAACTGAGAAAGGACTATATAATATTTTTATTTGAAACAGATGTTTTTTGGAACACCTCAGGATAAACAAACCACCACAGTTTTTACCTTGTGGTTTCCAAGATAATGAGAGGAGAATGTGAACACTGTAACACCGCAAGCGCTAACACAGTGACATCCAGTGACACAGCCCAGCGAAACGCTACCCTGTGCACATGTACACACACACACACAGTCCACAAATTGCTCAATGGATCTAATGCACATTAATCCGCGATCAGATGCCAGGACCATCCAACGCTATTAATGCGGCGCTCACCTAATTGGCCGACTTGCTTTCTTAATGCAATCGCATTCTAAATGTGTCTGTCTCAGTAATTTAATAACGGACATTTCATGCCACTCTGACTTTTCAAACAGCTTGCTCTGGGCCACCGCAGGGACTGGGTATTGATTGAAACTCATGAGTGGAGCTGGGTGTGCGTGTTTGTGAGTGTGTGTGTGTGTTTGGTTTGTGTGTGTGTGTGTGTGTGTGTGTGTGTGTGTATGTGGTGTATGTGTGTGAGAGATACTGCACAGGCTTCTTCCCAGCATCCGTACACACACACCCCTGGCCTCAATAACATGCTGGCCCCGGCCCACCTCTTTTCCAGCCCCTGGAGAATCCCCCAGCCTGGCCAGCTCCCTCCTTCACCCAGCCCCACTCCTCCCCCAGCCCTCCCTCCCCACACCACCACCCCCACCCCCACCCTACCCTCAACCCCCCATGCACTCCAGCCGGCAGCCTTCAGCCCCTCAGCAGCGCCACCTCCCACCACACCCTCAGGGGCCTCTGCTTCCGGCCCAGTGCCGAAAAATGACAGCTCTCTCCCCAGCGCCGGCCATAAATCCCCCGGGCTCTCCCTGGATCCCCACCTCAGCGAGCGCCCAAGTGAGTGAGTGAGTGTGAGGGGGCTAGCTGGTGTCAGTGGTGCTGTGGGTGGTGGTGCTGGAGGTGGTGGTGGTGCTGGAGGTGGTGGTGGTGGGTGTTCTGCTTCCCCTCTGGGGCCAGGCCAGGCCTGTCCTGGCATGGCACGCTGTGTTGTGGTGCCGTGTTGGTTGGGGAGAGGAGGGGTGCGAGAAGCAGGGGGAGTGACGAGGAGTGGACAGCGGCGAGAGATAAGCACAAGACAGATGGGGGTCAGGAGGGCTGTGCCGCCACGGCTCGCGCTCCATCCCCGCAGAGTTTGTTTGAACGGGACGATAAATTATTTGGCCGCACTGACGTGGATTAATGCGGCCTTTAGCCTCTCTTTCCCCTCCACCCCCCTCCTCCGCTACCACCACCGCCGTGGGCTGGAGGCAAATGTGGCCACCCCGTCGAAAAAAACAAATACATGGAGTTTTAAAGGCTGACCCCTCACATGGCCCATCTTGAGAAGGAGCCTTGACTGAAAAGGTGACAGGGAAATACGACCCGAGACTGTCAGTGATTTTATTTAAACAGACTGATGGAATCATGCGCATGCCTTGAGCACACAAACGAAATAGTGCCGCGTCTCAATATGGCGTTATTCCGACAGGAATGATATCTCGACAATGTACCTTTTTTCTCTGCCAGTGCTGTTAAAGATAATTCCTCTGGCAATAATAGATGGGTGCAGCAGGAAGAGTGTTCATTATAATATTTAATGTGTGCGTGCCCTATGGCCTCTATCTTTGATCTCTTCCCCTCATCCCGGCGCTTTGCATATTTCAGTGTGCCAGAAACACAGAATCTCGGTGTTTGAAATGTAAAACATAGCAGGAATTTTACAGATAAAATAACATGTATTCTGGCCAGGCTTTTTCTGCATTGAAGACTACTTCTGAGTCTGCTTTTCAAGTATGGTGTAAAAGCCTGTGCTTGCGAAATCAAGTAGTAAAATACTTTGGAAAATATTAAGTACATATGAAACAAACAAATTTAATAAGTGAGGCATAGAGATAATTATATGTATTAACATGTTTAAGTATGTGTCTAAATATGTCTGTGCAAGCCTACATACATGTGTAAATATGTGTCTCTTGGTCAGATCTACGGCCTCCGAAATGGTATGTTTGTGCACTGGTGTGCAGTTCTTTGTGTTGGTTTGCTTGCATGCAAGAAATTGTGTTGATCTCTACAGTATGTGCAGTATGTTTGTGCATTGTGTGCCCACTTGCACTTCTGTAAGTATGTGTGTAAATGTATGTGTATGGTATGAGTGCTTGTGCATGTACTGTGAGTATGCATGGATGTGTTTGTGTTCATTAAGTAGTGCCTGTGTACAGTGTGTGTGTTTAATGGGTGTGAGTGTGTGTGTCTGTGTGTGTTTGTATAACCTCACATGTGTGTGTTAGCTCTCATGTGTGTGCCTGCCTGTCTCCACTGCTGACCCTGCTCTGGTTCCCTGTCCAGCCCTGGGGGCATCAGTTACAGCTTCTCCTTGCCGTGAAACTCCTTCCCCAGCGCCGTGTCTGGCCACAGCAGTGTGCTCCTCATACCCCCCACCCCACCTCACCAAAACCTCTCATGTCTCCTCTCTTCCTTCACCTCTCTCTCTCTCTCTCTCTCTCTCTCTCTCTCTCTCTCTCTTTCTCTCTCTCACTGCTTTCCCAGCTGGCAGAGGTCACTGGCTGAATGGCTGAGCGGTCTCAGCTTACCCCTCCACCCTCCGTCTCCTTCCTTAACACCGCCACATCATTCGTATCTCAAGCCCGACCTCGGGGCTGCCTCCCCTGTCACACACACACACACACACACACACACACACACCAACAACCCTGCGTCGGCCTGGCAGAGCCAGGGATTAAGATGACCGCAGCAGCGTGCCGCTGAAGCCAGGGCGGTCTTCATTACCCAAACCCGATCCCTGTGTTTACCTATTACTCGTGCGGAACCCGAGTGTTTTGGTGGCGTATCTGATCACTGAAAGACAGAGAGAGAGAGAGGGAGAGGGAGAGGGGGGGGTAAAAAAATAGATAAATAAACAAACGAAGCAGAACTAAACGGAAAAGAAGAGCAGATGTAAGTTTTATCTTCCTCCAATGTGTTTTATTGATGGCTGCTTGATGCATTCGGTGCGCATCGCACTCTTTATCAGAGCGTGGCCCCCACGTTCCTCAAAGCATGTGGCCCTGAGAAGACTAAAGCAACACCGTTTGTGGATTAGCCAAATGAATAATTCAGAGACAAATTCCCCCGTTGAAATGTCTAAAAGGTCCCTCGCTGTACGAGGGGGAAAAAAGTGAGTGTTCAGTTGGTGTTGACAACAAAAGGTTCTACTTCAAATAAGACTCCATCATCACATAAGCTCATTTGCATCGTTCTTCATCCGTTTTAACATTAGACTTCTTGCTCTTACTAAAAGCACTAAAAATATTAATAATTTTAGCATAATCTTTTTTCTCTCTCTCTCTATTCTCTTAGACTTTCTACACTTTTGTTTACTACATGAAAAGTATAACAATTAGCTTTGTGGATGCTCTTTTGAAGAATTTCTTCGCGAAACTAAATTGCTGTCGGTGAGATTTTTTTGTTGTTGTTGGAGTAATGGCTTGGGCTTTGAAAGCTCTGTGTGATGCAACTCTGTGCCAATACCTTTTTTTTTTTTGCTCCTTTAATTGTGTTTGCTTACTCCCCGTGGCCACATCTAGGCGGCATCTAGAACCATCCAAAAACATTCCCCACCATATCAAAAGTAATTCCACATCTGACAGGGTGGTATTGGCCGGTCATGCTCCGTACAAACCCCACAACAAAGTCCTCCTGATATCAGTTTGTGATCCCTTCACTGCTTATCAGTTTCTCACGCACAAACTAGTCTGTAGATCATTTCATGTCATAACAGTCAATTACCACTAAAGTACATTGTACATATGGTTCAATCCAGTGCTTTTTTTTTACTCAGATCTGAATGCCTTACACATGATTCCTTCACACATTCTTTTAGCACCTTGGGAAAGGGCTTGCCAGGTGCATGGAGCACTTTGGATTTGCATGTCATGGGTTGTCCCTAAAGCAGTTCCCATGTACATGGAGAGAGGAAGCGTGTTTCCCGAGGCTTTGCCTGTCTTTTAAGTACAAACCTCCAACCACCTGCTAGCACTAGACCCCAGAGGGGCTGCTGTCTCTCAGCACCACAACGCAGGCCTTGGGTTGCAGCTCCCACAATCCCACTGCTGGTCAGGTGAGAGTGAGAGAGGGGAGAAGCCAAGGGCTGTGAGGCGAGGATAAGATGGAGAACATGCAGGCCACAGTTCAGGAGAGGAAGAGAGACCGAAAGAGAACGCAAGAATGTGATGTGTCTGTGTGCAGAGAGAGAGAGAGAAAGAAAGAGAGTGGATTGCATATTTATGTGTGTGTGCATTTGTATGGCTGTGCATGTCTGTCTGTGTGTACTGCGTGTGTGTGTATGTGCCTGTGCACACCTGCACTCTCATTTAGAGATGTGTGTGTGTGTGTGTGTGTGTGTGTGTGTGTGTGTGTGTGTGTGTGTGTGTGTGTGTGTGTGTGTGTGTGTGTGTGTGCATGTGCGAGTGTGTGTTTTCATGAATATTCTTTATAATCTTCAGCTGGTAGGAGTGAAGGTCTGACTGGGCTCAGCTGGCACCTCCAGACTGCTGCTGCTGCTGCTGAGTGAGCTGCTGTCCTTAGTTCACTTCCTGGTCTGCTGTTGGAGGGGAGCGTCGCTAATATTTGTTAGCATGGAGACGCGAGGAGGAGTAAATATGGATTTATGTTGGGCGAGCATCACATCAAAGCCACATGTACTCATGCCAGTGGTGAAGTTCAATAAGACGTAGAGATGAAAGCTAATGAAAGGCAAACATGAGAGGGGGTGAATGTGTGTGTGTGGGGGGGGGGTGGGGTGGTGATGTAGGTGTCAGTGTGTAGTGTGGTGTATGTATGTCAGTGTCAGTGTGTGTGTGTGTGGTTGAGGGGGGTGGTCTAGTGTGTGTGTGTGAGATCCAGCCAACCCACTGGAGAGTATTAGTCGATAATGCTGGATGAAAAGGCTTTCTCACATATGGAGACAGACACAAACAAAGCCACACACACAGGCATTCTCATGCACACAAACACATGACGCCTAAACATACATTCACACATAAAACTGTGCGGACAATCTCACAGACACACAATCGAACAGGTAGTGACTGTCAGAGGAACGTTGTGTCAAATTGCTGAAACAGTCTGAATATGTATGAGAATGAGCCTGACGCCCGTCCCGACGAGACATAGCACTTCTAGCCATGTCTCATGCCTCGGCGACACATGAGACTTTGTGCTTTTGAGCAGAAAAAAAAAACTGTCATTGTGAACACTATGTGAAAACATGCCAGCGCCTACAGTCTTCACAGTAGGTCCACGTAATGAGCAACAATTCCTCCTAGGCCTTTTGAAGACCAGTGTGATATACTGTGGGCTCGACTGGAGCTGCATCAAAACCATAATCGTCTCGCTGTAATTACACTCAGAGGGTTGTCAGGGCTGTGCTGTCAGAGGGAGGTTGCGAGGGGGAAGGGGGGGGGGGGGGGGGGGGGGGGTTGGTTGCTTTGAGTGGCAGCATCAGTGAGTCACTGACGAGAGTGGGTCTCCGACTCTGGCCCGTAAATAATGCATGGGGGCCTGGGCACGGGCCGAGCTAATAGAACCCGAGTGCTCATTAGGCGTCGCCGGCTGCTGCAGCCGAGCCGGCCAGTAAGCCGTTAAGTGTGGCCGTCATTGACAAGTCAAATCCCTCTCCTGTGCTTTGAGGGGTCTCTGAGCGCCGGCATCCACAGCGCTTAGCCTACCTGTGCATTAGAGCAAGCTCGGGAGGATACAGAGGCTGACCATCGCCACCACCATCACCACCACCACCAGGATCTCAATAACCACTACATCCTATCGTACTAACACACATGTGCGGAAATGTACACTCACCTAAATACATTGCACCAGTGGTATATGCAGAGGCAGACACACATACACACACCTAACATGCATGCATGCACTGCTAACATCTGCTAACACTGATCCACAGTACACAGGAATACAGGCAAACATACACATATATATATGCAGGCACACACACGCTCAGACCGACCATCTCCAGTAATCACTGAACTCCCCTGCTTCAGGAACAGACCCAAATGTGCTCTGCTGTCTCCCCCTCCCTCCTTCCTTCTCTCTCTCCCCACTCAGATCTGGCTTAATATTTCACTCACTGCTCAGGGAGAGTTAGCAGGCACACAGTGTCCAGCTGTTGCATTGCTGCTCTGTTGTGTTCACACTCTTCCATTTCAGTAAAGATCAAAATGCAAATTTAGCTTAAATTGTATTTCATTTTTACCTCAAGTGGGGAAATCAAAACAGCGTTGTTGTCTTTACTGAATGGCAATAACACAACTGCAGTCAACCCTTTTGTGGTGGTTAAGTAAAGTTCATACTAACTAGGCTATAAAGATAGGAGATTTTCACTTGCAGGAAGATGTTGACAGTAAACTCGGCGAGGGCATGATTTATTGGCTTGCTGTCTCATAAGGGACTAGATAAAATCAACTCGTGTAGAAATTAAACATAAAAAACTAATTGCCTGACTGAAGGTATTACCGCTGGTAGTATGCAGGTAAGGCTGGGTGCGCTGTGTAGGTCACTGCCCGAGCAAAACTCTTTATCTCTACTCATTAGCCCAATAATGAAGTCTGCTCTCATGTTTGTGGCTTATAGCGGATATGTTTTGTCTTGTTTAATTGCGCTGATATTGTAGTCATGCTTTTGATCAATTATAGATGGGGGAGGGGTGTTGCGGGTGTAAAACTTTGAAGTCTATTGAATGAAGCGGTTGGTTGTTCGGGGTTGAAGCCTGCACTGGAATGACGTGTTTACTGTGGACTTGATTGTTTTCCTTCCACATGGAGGTAAACGTCCCCCTAGCAGCAAGGCTGACATGTGGATTTAGGTCGTGGCAATTGTTTTCCTTACATTTACGTTACGTGACGCGCTGTGGAATAGTTGGCAGAGGAAACGGAGTGCGCTCCATTAGCCTCATCTTAGAGGACAGTGCTGGCAGGGAAAATGATCACTGTGAGACGTGTAAACAGATTTCCAGCCCCAACATTCGAGTAGCAGCAGTAGCAACAGCAGCAGCCTGCATTTTCACTCCATAAACAAGAACCAGATTACTGGAGTGCCACCTTCTGGTCACTTTGTGAAATCACAAACAAAGATCCACAGAGAGAGAGAGACAGAGAGAAATGCACCAACACAGACTCTCCCCACCCCCCTCACACACACACACACACACATACACACACACACACACACACACACACATGGTCAAACACAATCAATCATTCAAGTATACAGTATACAGACCATTAAGAAAAAGGAGTGCCACATCACCAATGACACACACACACTGCAATATACACCCACATGGTCACACACAATATTTAGAGTGAGAGATAGACACAAAAACACATAACATGCAAGACAGAGAGGCAGACAGAGTTGGAGCGAGCGAGAGAGAGAGAGACTCATACACCATTGAAATACACAGTCACATGCAGTACACATGTATTCAGCTTTGACATTTGAAATGACTCTCAGACCATGAAAAGGGCCTGCCGTTCATTTATATCCTTTTCGTTCGAAAAGCACTTTGTTCATCAGAGCGTCACACGCAGTTACCTGCATTATTTCAATATCACAAGCTTTGCTTTCTCCAGCCAACAGAAACTTCCCCATGTTATTGAGGACCTTTTTCTACCATCAGACTTCCACACTCCACTCTCTCTCTCCCTCTTTCTCTTTCTGTCTCCCACTTTCTCTCTTCTTTGGTTAAAGTATTAACTGGCTATCGTGTCAGTCACACTGCTGTTTGGGGGGCTTAGCCATGGGTATAAAATTAGACCTGAACACTGACGGACAGGTACAGCGAGGGGCAGCCAGGCAAACTGACCGACTGACTGACTGACTTAAACAGAGCCCTGCATGCTTTTTATTTACTTTGTGTTACCATTTTTATTCTGTCTCTTTCTCTCTCTCTCTCTCTCTCTCTCTCTCTCTCTCTCTCTCTCTCTCTCTCTCTTTCTCTCTAAAAAAAAAAAACCCTAAAATGAAGAAGCAGAGAAGCGAAGAAGCAAAACAGAAACTTTCAAAACGAAACTCTAAAGTGCTGGATGGGCTTCCGCACTGAATTTGCAACTCCCTCCTGGCATTATTGTGAGCCAGTGGACCACGACTGAACCTTTGCTCCCTGCATTTACCACCAAGCCGGCACCTCGCTCTCTCGCCCATTTGTTTTGGGCGAGGGTGGTTGCAGCGGAGGGGGTAAAGGAGTGTGGGCCGGGCCACGGTGCGGGGGCAGGAAGGGCCAGGGCCCGGACACTTACTTACCCCATCAACCTCCTGGCAGGGGATAGTGTTCTGGATCTATTGATCACAACCCAGTGGAGCAGTAATCCAGCAGACTTGATTGATTCCGACTGTTGTCTAGGCCCCAGTGCACAACCGAATCCTCCCCTCTTTCTCGCTCTCTCTCTCTATCTCTCCCTCTTTCTCTCCGTCTCCCTCTCTCTGTCTCATAAAGCATTGACATGCATGACAGGAGCCTGTGTGTGTGTGTGTGTGTGTGTGTGTGTGTGTGTGTGTGTGAGGTGGGAGGAGTGGAGGGTATTAAGTGAGAATGCATGCCTGCTGAGGTGAAGCCAGGCTTGAGTGCTGACAGGAGATGGGACCCTGGAAGGCACCTTGCCGGTGTTGGTTTTCATCTCGCCCCCAGACTCCACTGATTAAACAACACACACACACACACACACATACACCCACACGTAACCACCGGAAGAGCCATGCGATAATGGCTCGTGTGTAGTTTTGAAGACGTTTTTTTTTTTTGTTGTTGCTAAGCAATGTTGTTGACATATGGCTTTTTTTCTCTCAGAAACCAAAATGGCTCTCATTGTGAGCTGTGAGGAGTTTGTAGTGTCAGTGTTTGTTCCTAGAAAGTGAAGGTTTTCTCTCTTTTTTTTTCACTTTTGTCGGTAGCACAAGGCTACCAGAGAGAGCACACACACACAAACACGCACAAGCACACACACACACACACACACACACACACACACCCACACACACACACACACACAGAGAGACACACATGCACACACTAAAAGGGAAACTTGATGAAACAGGGAGAGCGGAGTTGATTTAAGCCCATTATTCTAAGCAAACCTAAGCACATTATTGCAGGGGGGGCCAAATCTGCTTGCGTGCATTTGATTTAAGCGGCTTTTCGGGGGCCTTGATAACAATGTGTACCTATTTATCTGTGTTTGTGTAATGGCCGTCGCAGGTCTGTCACGCTCCCCGGGTCCCGGGGGCGGCACGAGGACACCTCTGTGCGCTGCGAGCGTGTCTCTCTGCCCCCTTTCACTGGGGCTGACAGCTGTGAAGGGAGCCCCCGTAAATCCCCGCTATTCTCCCATGCCTGCCTGTACGAGCGCCGTGCCAGGAATGGGGCTCTGCTCGACTGATCCCTGCCCATGCCGTGCGAGAGAGAGGGGAGCACCAGGGCCCTCAGCGCACATTCAGCACCCTCTCCAAATGTGCCTGGTACTCTGATGTTGCGCACACATCAACACCCCTGCCCTCCCCCCTCATCTTCCCTCCCCAAAGACTAACAGGCAGGAGAAGTTGGAAAAGCTGGCACCGGATGGCCATGGGTTCACTGTAAAACATCAAACTCATATACGCCGACCGACAGACACAAGTACATAGGGACATAAACATTCCTATATGAATCGCACATGCTCACATTTGCATTATATACAATCACACACAAACATGGGTAAACATATGGCCAACCACAGCAACGTACACATGTGTAAACATATGGCCAACCACAGCAACGTACACATGCAAGCCCATGAATATGTACACAACTCTTTGTTCATCTAATTTTCACATGCACAGCCCAATGCATACTGTACATATAGATAAGAATTCATGAAATCAAATGCACATATATTAATTTACACATACAAAAAACTGCTCCATAAGTGATCAACGCAATTATGTGTGAAGTCTGCTTGGGTTGGGTGTACTGGAAGAGGGAGCAAAGGCATTCCTTCCTTAACACAGAGTACTTGATTGCTGTCTTTTAAATGATAATGTGCTGGTGGTATATTTCATGCCATTAAGATGATGGGTCCATATGTTAAGATACTTCAACAACATAATATGCCAGAAAATATGGCGTAATGGCTTTCAATTAAAAAGCCATATATTCCAACTCTTCTTTATCATCATAGGCACTGAGAGCTGTTTGTGTAGGAGGATTGGAAAATATTTGGGGTTTGGATAGAGAACTTCACAAGATGTCATTGATTTGATTTGATTGATTCAAAACAAAGGCAAATCTGTTTTTACACGAATAACATCAATCCAAACTATGAGGCAACATTTGGCTCTTTTACCGAAGCCCAGTTCTTCTGGCTTGTGTCTACCTTTGCTCGTGAACTAAATGGAGCTGCTCGTAGACCTCTGGGGTCTGTGTTAGAGGTTGTGGAGAGGCACTGTTTCTCTCCTTTATCTCTCAAGGGCTGGGGATATCTCACCGCTGGGTAGATGGTTCCAGAACCTTTATCTTAATGGGTCTTTGAAGATTTTTCACAAGGTACAAGAAATTCCAGTTGTTCCAAAAATATCCTGGAGCCAAGAGGCCTCAAAGAATATTCCAGAATCACTTTAACTGCACAGCATCATTCTGAGGGTTGTTGCAGTTGTATATTTGGGCATTAAACGCTATGTTGTAGCCATGTAGTATATGACTTTCAAATGCAAATCCAATGATAGGATTTAGTATAGGTATGTGCATACTGGATTTAGAGAGATTATCGTTAACCCCACTAATCACTACACTGAGCAGCAACCTGTACTGATCCAACAGCTTGCGAGTATAATATATTGTCCCATATCTCCTGCATTCCAGCACAATTAATTCAAGTGATTGGCAAACATGCCCTAGCCCCATTAGCTTATTTTCCTCATTCATCCATAAAATGGTTCCCAGATGCATAAGCAATTTTGTGCAGAAAATGGAAAAGGTGTAGGTTCCCCCTTCACTTTATGTTCCACATATGTAAGCCCTGTTAACCACTGATTTATTTGAGTTTGGCATCTGGTCCATTTGCATAGGGTTAATCCCGACCTGTTAAGGAAGAGAACTCCTTCCTCCCTCCCTCCATCCCTCTCTTCCTCCCTCCCTCCCTCCCTCCCCTGTGGCCGGCCAGACAGCTTTGGCATGCAAATTCCGCCACTCTTTGCCCCCACAAAATCCCAAAATACTTTCCTCTCCTTATATGAGGTAATCGTTATCGTCACTGAGGCATGCAAAATGAGTGCTCTTAAAATGGGAAGCTTTTTTGGCAGGGCGGCTGTGGTGGTGTGGCGGTTTGGTGGGGAGTACTAGTTTACTATGGTCTTTTTTCTGTCGGACACCGAAAACGAGCGTCCCTCGGCCCAGGAGTTTCACCCACTCGGTTCGGCTCTGCACCACAGCAGCCCATCATCGCGGCGGGCTCCTGTCTTGTTATTTTTTAACACCTCGCGCTTCCCTGCCGCCACCACCTCCTCCGCCACCTCCTCCACCACCACCACCGCCGCTGCCGCCAGCGCGCACGCCGGCTCCAGTAATCAGGCCGGTTACTTCATTCCGAGGTGCCTTTGTTGCCTGGCGTCGCGGGCTGCCGGCTGTGCTGGGGCTTAGTGGTGTGGCGCGCTTCAATGGGAGCCCAAACCGGCGCGGACGCTTATCTGCTCCCCCGCAGCAGAGCCGTGGCATCCAGCCGGTGGCTTATTAAACAGGACCCTATCCCAGCACCCGTACATGGGTTTGTCATCCTTTCACACACACACACACACACACACACACACACACGCACACATCACACCACATACACAGGGCTCATTCCACACCACAGCTAGAACTCTGGAGTTTTAAATATTCTGGGAACTGGAAAAAGTAACAAAGCAAAAAAAACCTTTTTTTTTTTTTACATATGTCAGTCACTGTATTGATGCTGATCAGACCAAAAGAATGTAAATGTGGGTTAGTGAAATAATATATGGATTTAGGCTGCACTTCCCCTTTTTGGGACCAGTACATATCCCTTTTAAGAAATAAAAAAAAACTGTAAAAGAAATAAAATAATAATGATCTGTACACGTTGCCATGGTTACAGCGTCCTAGGTGCATACTGTGATATTTCCATCTGTGTGTATGGCTGAAGCCAATCCTTATGAGATAATACTGCTCCTCTGGTTTGCTCATTTATTTATTGTGGTCCAGCTGGGGCACGGTGTCAGAGACCGAGAGACTTCATCATAAATCAATTGACCACAAGAGCCATACACTGACTGAGGGCCGCTCCTAAATGTTGCCCCTTACTTGTTATCAAATACAGTGTCGGGCTTTCATTTTCAATTCACTTTGACATTTAGTAGGACTTTCTACTGGATAGTGTCCCACTATAATACAAATTCTGGTTGGCCTTGGAAGACAGACCTTGATAGACCTGATGATAACACTATCAAGAAATGAAAACGCAAACTGCTTTTTCTGTATAATATCTTTTGTTTGTGTATTGTTCAACGAAACAGCAGTTCTGGATGATTCTTTAGTCTGATTGTGTCTCTGCTTTGACTCTGGTAAACATACAAACAAGCTCAGTGCCAGGAATCATTGATTTGCACCATGACACGCTATACTTAATATCATCCTATGGTCCCTGGAGTCTCCTCCTCCTCCTCCTCCTCCTCCCCGGCACACACCCAGCTGTCTGTGCCGCTGTTGGAATAAGTTCAACTGGAGGGTGAACGTGACGCAGGCTCCCTGCTAATAACGCCGCTCTCACATGCATCCAATTATCAGTGTTTTTGTTTATGGTGAATTATCCGTCTTGTTCGAGCCCTCGTGTTTGGTCAGCGTGTATACAGTGTTTAAACTAATACCCCACAGACTGATTGCGCTCGCGTTGCTGGCTCGCGGCCCTGCTCGCCTAATCACGGGGCTCCCTCCAACTGTTGTTCGAGCGCATTAGCGCCGGTTTGGATTTGAAGGGCAGACTCGCTTGATAGATGGATGCGATCGGGAGGGCCCGGGTGCGCTTGTTTGGCTGTCGGGGTGTCGTCGGTTGGCGATGGCTTTTTCCCTATTGTGTGTTTTGGTCTCACACCCACACCTGCTCTGGCTGGGGGGGGGGATGTGCTGCGAGAGGCACTGGTGCCGATTAGAAACAGATGTGATCGGTTGGACAGTGTGCAGTGCATTTGGGATGGAGAGCGGGGAGGAACAGGGCCGGGTGCAGCCTGGCAAGCCACAGCCAGAGCAGGGGGGGGGGGGGGGGGGGCGTCAGCCAGTGGCTGGGCGTGGCTGCAGCAGGGGCACTGGGAGTCGAAAAACAGAGAGACGGGCGGACTGACATGTAGGAATCTGGAGCAGTTCAGGAGAAAGCAGAGCCACTGGACGCGATCCAACAGGCGCCTCTCTCATCTCCTCAACTGTTGCAAAAGGATTCATGGTTAGAAGGATAATCCACCAGCTTGGACGCTCCAGATAGCTCTCCGTAAAATAAAGAAAGAAAGAAGAGCACAATGACATGTTTAGCTATAGAATTTGTGGGGGGAGAAGAAGAGGGGGGAGGGGGAGATCGAGACTTACCACACTGATTCCGCTTCCAGAATTTCATGAAAATTAACATTAATTCCCAAGCAGAAGATCAGCTTGGGACCATCATTGTCTGGGTTCTCGCAGTGCCGGGACAAACAACGACTGCAACGGCGATAATATGCCGCGAGACTTTGTCTCTTTGCCTTTTTTCGATCAAAAGTTTTCCTTCCAGCTCATGTTCTTTCCATTTCCCTTCTTTTTTCTCAAAGTACAAGGGCACTTGAAGAAGATCTTTCCCCTTGATAGGCAGCAGATGGGAAAACTCCTGTGTGACATCCCTCCCATTCCAAAGGGTCATCCGAACCATTATGAATGTGAACATTAGTTGACTGCTCTTGATAAAACTCCAAGTGGGCCCTCAGAACACACTGATGGAAAACGCCTCTGGCATGCACAAAGTCATTTTTTTTTGGGTGGCACAGAACATCCTAGATTGCACGAGCCAAAAAATGTGTGTGTTTTGGGGAGGGGGGAGCAGTCAGTTGGGTGTTCCATGCCGCTGTGGTGTCATTTATTTTAGGATATTGCTCTGAGGTTAAAGGAAAGACATCATAACTGCGTCTAGCATGCAAAATATCTTATGCAGGCTTAAAGAGAGAGAAAAGGCAACAGAACCTGGGACATACTCTGTTCATTTTTTTCTCCCTTTTAATTGCGTTATTTCGCTTTCCACCTTAGATACGCAGGTGATTATTATAAAAAGATATGTCAGCATTTTGATCTCATAGGATCTGAGAATATCCCATCCTAACGTAGGCAACAGCTTTTTCAGCTTATAATGCAGTTTTAACAGAGCGTCGCTTCCCTGGCTGTGGTGAAGGTATTGCAAGCACCACAGGAGCCGTGGGTGTTAAATTAAAATGCATGTAGTGGTTACTCAACATGTTGGTACTGGATTGAAAATTCATGTGAATGAAACACTATATCCGCCAGAGCTAAACACAAAAGTAAATCATGTTACAGTGGGCTAAATATTCGGCCCAGCATTGAGACGCACCTCTTGCAGGGGAGCCTTGCTATCCAAACAAATGCGGCACAAGGCAGCATTGTAATTTCACTCAGTCGTTTCGCCTAAGCAACAGGCCCCGCAGTTCTACACACAAAAAAAAAGATATAAAATGAAAATGTATCCATTCAGGGGTTTTAAAACTGTTCTCCATTTTCACCAGTGGTGTACCAGCGGGTCTGACACAGCTCCATTGTTTTTCCCAACTCCAGCATGCTCTGGAGAGTACGAGCCTCTCTCCATCCCCTGTCCTCGGGGCGAATTTATAGTCTTGTTAGCCGGGAGTCCTCCGCACCAAGAAAGATTTCATTTACAAAAAAAGGGGGGCTACCAACAATTTTAACGTTGGATACCCGGCAATTATTAACAGGAAGAACTCACAGTTTTCCATATTACGAGCGGCACTAAAGCCAAATCAGCTGGGCCGCGCTGGAGTGCAGTATTTTTGGGGGCCTGTGTTTTCATGCTGAAATCCGAGTTGGCGCTCCGCCTGTTTCCATTCTGCTCATTCTGCTCAGTGTTATGCTATTATGACTGTCAGTCATTTCCCCGCATAAAGGGCCTCATTTGAAAGGCTCAATGCAAATCTCATATCTTACATGAAACAGTCTTGATTTATTTCTCGCCGCCTTTCATGCTGCTGATACATCCTCACGCGGCTCAGATATTGCCTTTCAACATTCAGTCGGAGGCATGAGAGAGGGTGTCTGTTTTTTTTCTTCGCTCTGTGTCTTTCTCTTTCTGTTATTTTATTTATTTCCATTTATTTATTTTCGCCTGATGTTTTACCCTGTCAATATCAGCTCGCAGCAGGTAGGCCGGGTGAAGCTTGAGAGATAGAAAAGATATTGGAAAAGGTATCAACTCAATTTTGACGAGTCGTTTTTTTAAGGGCACATAAACAACACAAACTCCCTAAGAAAAAGGATGAGGAATTGAAGGGAGGAATCCTACTTTTAACCCTTCTTGGGTTGCAGGAAGTTTGTGTGTGTGTGTGTGTGTGTGTGTGTGTGTGTGTGTGTGTGTGTGTGTGTGTGTGTGTGCGTGTGCGTGCGTGCGTGCGTGCGTGCGTGCGTGCGTGCGTGCGTGCGTGCGTGCGTGTGTGTGCATGTGTGTGTGTGTGTGAGGACTGACAGCCTATAAGAAATGTCAATGGCATTTTCAGCACCTCCCATTACAAGGGCTCAAGTCATTCAATTGACACCTCGAAGTCAAAGGCCAGTCTGCATTCACAAGATTGCCGCCATCCCTCCCTCCCTCCCACCCCCACCCCCCGTCCATCCATCCATCCATACCTCCACCCCTCCCCTCTCCTCCAAGTGTGTCTGCCTGTCCTTGTGTCCACTGCCTGGTGTTTGTGAGTGTGAGAGCAGCCGCGGCGGCTTGATTTGGCAGTGGCGAGCGGCAGACAGGTTGCGCTTCCTGCCGGGGCGGTGACAGAGCAGAGGAGATTTGAACTCGACAGCCTCTGCCAGGGGAGCGGCATGGCAGCCACCGGCGAGACAGCTGTGACCTTGCGGTTCAGGAGCTTGGGCACGCTGGTGCCAATCCTCAGTAACCACCACCACCACCACCCCCCACCCCACCCCCCGCACCTCCCCTTCGCCCCCTCACGGTGGTCCCGTTTGCCAGTGGCACCAGGTGCTCCCCCAGAAGTGCTTTTTGAAAGGCAAGATGGCGAGCCCACACTGCACACTAGCCTCGTTTCTTTGCAATGCAGAGGGAGAGAAAAAGGCAATAACATCTCCACGGCTGTAAATCCATTGAGTCAACAAAGAAATCGCTAGTCAAGGTAGAGAGCGAGCATGTATAAAAAGGCCTTGAAATGAACTTCCATCTCTCTCCTTCCTGATTGAGATTGCCAGGTGAAATATTTCCCCCTTTTTTCAAATCGGCACATTTCAATTTCATCAGGACCTTGCTGATTTTTCATGGTTTTAATTTAGCAAATTTCATTCTCTTGACAGATTATCGAAAAAACGTCTCTGTGCCAAAGCCGATGTCTGCGGTTAAATAATTTCCATTGTGAATTTGCATCCTACTGCTGTAGCCTTGAGATGCACATAATGAACAAACCTCCCACCGTGAGAGATTATCAAAGAATGTGTGTGTACCAATTCATCTCTCCGTGTAGAAACCTTGGGGCTAAAGGGGGGGGGGGGGGGGGGGGGAGGAGGAAGAAACATGCATATATCGAGTGCTAAAATAGGTAGTGTTGTTTCAGTGGCCACAGAGACAGATAGGCTGTTCACACTCAGAGCCAGCGTTATTGAGCACTTTAGGAAGTCTGCCAATTCAGTACTTTTGAGTGCCACAGCAATGGATCATCTTTGCACAAGTAAGAATGACATCTGAATTGCTGTGTACTTATATGTATATGAATATTACTTGTATATATATATATATATATATACTGTATATATTCCCATGCATATACAGCACAATTATACAGCACAATTACATAACAACACATGCTTCAATAAGCTGCCTTGCAACAACATGTACTTTGACAAACATCTAAAAATGGAGCCTCTGTGATGCGAAGCAGGCATGAGACACTGTTCAGGCAGTGAGGATCCACGTCTGCGTCCAGTCGTGGTTGAGAAGTCAGAGCAGCTCCTCGGAGGCTCTACCCACCCAATAAAATCTGGTTTCAGGGACGTTTATGTGCAAGGGGAGCCATAATTACCTGATGTTTATCCCATGATGTATGCAAGGCGGTCACTTTATTTTTAACTTTGGAGTTGGTTAGCATGGAGCTCTTACATAATGGCACAATTAGCCACAAGTAAACGCTACATGCACACACAGGGCCCCGTGCACGAGTAATTGAAGAGTAAAGTAAAGGTTGATAAACACACCAAGTGATCCTGAGGTCTCTTTGTTCTGTTTCCAATTTCGGGTCCCACATTTCCCCCTTCTCATGAAATGGAATAACCTTCCGCGCGTTATATAACCTTCTGCATTCGATTATCATGCTGGAGTCCTTTTTAACAGCATGAAGCTAATTTGTGCGCTATGGATGTCTTTTTGAGAAGGTCATGTTAATGAGGTATATATGAGGCATAATCTCGGCTTCACTTATTTAACATTTTAAGTGTTTACATTTACGTGAGCAGGGATTGAAATCTGTGACATGCACTTTGCATGTGCACAAGGGTCTGCATGTGCCCCCCAAACCCCCCCACCCCCCCTGCATGATGTCTCTCGAGTTTCCTCCTGCAAGAAAGCAAAAAAAGGCCACAAACCATCTGCTTGTTATTTTCACGTCGCCCCCTTCTCTCATAGTCACATAACATTATCCTCCCCTCTTTCCACGCGTCGCCATGAAACAACAGAGAGGCCGAAATAGTTTTCTCAGTTCTGAGGCGGCCTGCTTAGCATGCCTCGGTGAGGAGCCACGGCGCTCCCGTTAGGGTCCCCCCAACGGCCGTGAGGATACCTGTCACGAGGGCCACAGTCTTATCTCTCCCCCTTGCCCCAGCTGATAGATGACACCGTACTTGTTCTAAGTGTTTGAGCCATAGCACCTGACATCATAAATCAGTCTGATCTTGCCACATCTAATGTAATATCCAGAGGTGGGTGGAGTGCCCTTACCTCATAGCGGCCCTAGAAGACTCTGGGATGGAAAACGTTATATATATATTTATAGTGTATATTCATGGTTATCACTGTGATCTGAACCTGCTGTGCTTTTCCAGAGGAATTCCGATGCTTTAGCCAGAGAGAAATGCAGCAGCGAATGGTTTCATATTTGTATTATATTTGTATAAGTATCCCCACAATAGCTACAACAGCAGTGAAAAATAAAAAAAAGCAAAGGTCATGAATAAATTAATTTCTGTGCCAATACAATGTCAATATAAAAGCATTTAGTCCTGACTAAATGCAGGCAGAGGGAACAGAATAAAAGGTCTGTGTCATTGACAATCCAGACATGTCCACGAGAGCTCATGCCTATTGATGAGAGGTGTGCTTTTAAGGGGAGCTCTCTTCAACTTCACTGTTTTTACAGATCATCAAAAGAACCTCCCATATTGTCCTTCCAATGCCACCTGCACACACAGAGGGCAGGCAGCCACTGTTTCAATGGAGCAACGCAGCCCAGCGGGCCAAGAGATAGCAGCTAAAGAGCTTATTTCCCAAATCTCTTTATCCTTTCGAGAACTGTGAGATGTTGACAGAAAGTCAGTTAACTCTAGCCAGTGGCAGCTGCACGGGTTTTGCATAATTAATTATTTAGACCAAGCCAGACACAGTAATTACCATCCAGATGAATATGATATTCTAATCAGGCACGCTTTCATTTTAATTGCCCTCCAGCATCTAACTGTCAGTGCTGGCCTGGCTTGATAAAGTAGAGACTTACCAAACTCCATTAGACATCTGCTTCTAGACCATTGCCTGTGCTACCCACCACCAGCTAGAGAGGGGAGAAAATCAATACAGGACTAGTGTGTGTGATCTCTCTCATTTCTCCGTAGAGAAGCATGTTTTGTCACTGCCAAAATGTAAACTGGAAACTGGATTTCGAGCAACGGGTGCGCCCAACGGATGATACGGGCAGCGGCACTCCCTTGGAAAAAAAAAAACCCTCAAGCTAAAAATACGCTATTGAGCGATGCAATGGATGAGGCCTTCAGCCAGCCATCCAAGCCAACAATGCCCAGGACACTGAATGGAATTTTTGGTGATGTGTGCTAGATTTCATATTGTCTTCCTCTCATCCACCAGATTGTGTTTTAAACATGATAATGATTTATACTTTACAGAATATATAAATATATATATGTGTCTGTGCTTAAAATAGTTCTATGGCGCTGACAGACGGGCATTTAGATGAATTATCTACTGTACTGTGTGGTTGAAGAACAAGGCCAGGCTTTGGTTTCCCCCAAGCACAGGCTACATTTGTTCAAATTTAGCCCCTCTTCAGCAGACAGTGGGGAGGCTCGCCGTGGAAAGGAAAACACTTCGACTTCCTCAACACGATCTGGAAAAGTAAGAAACAGTTGGAGATCCACGTCCAAATCTCTTCTTCACTGCTCTCTCACCGTCTTGCGCTTTTTGTTTTTTGAACCCTTGGAAGATGGATGGCCTCACAGATGTGTATGACAGACTTATAAACCTCAGTGGCTTTGAGCTTTGGTGCCAACACTGAACTGGGCCACAAGAGAGGGGTATGTTCTCCCCACTCCCCCTGAAATCAACCAAGTTATTAAAGGGGGGGAAAAAAAAGGATTTGAATCTCACATTATTATTTCAATGTTTCCCAGAAAAAGCAGCCATTACATCAGCATGTAATCAGCTGTCTTTTAAGTCTCTCAGTGTTTCATGAGAGGCTTTTAATGATGGATGGTATGCACAGAATAGATGGCGTTTAGATATACGCTGCAGATTTAATGTTGCCTATAGTGATATTAAGAAGGCAATAAAATATAAATTTATAAATCCTCAGATTAATCAGAGAAAAGATGCTTGTCCCCCTCGGCAGGAAGACAGATTATCAGCGGCCTGACCCGTGAAACATGTACAAATGTTTGGAATGATGCAATTCATGTAAGTGATATCACTGTTTCGCTTTTGGAGAACACGGACAGGAAAATGTGTATTGTGCATCTGCTGCCGTGCAAGACAGCAACGCTGGAACTCAGTGATCTGTGTCCTTCTGGCTCCACCGAGGGAAAGCTCACTCTCACTAACCAGTGGGATCACGCTTGAAATTGGAGGTGCTGTGATCCCCCCATCCCCCCCCCCTCCCTTCTGGCTTTCTCCCCCTGTCTCTCAGTCTCTCTTTTTTTTTCTCACTCTCCTCTTCTTTGCGTTTGAAGATGCTGCACGACGACACAAACGGAATACATTGATGGCAGGTTCCAAGGGACCTAATCTGTGGAGCTTTTTTTTTTTCTTTCTTTCTTTCTTTCGGTCATATACCAGAAGCTGGCCGAGCACAATAACCATGTACATCTGGCGCGGTCACCACTCGCTGACCCCTCTGGCACAGCTTTAGCCTGCTTTGATGAATCCCCTTTGGCTGCCAGGGCCCTGCCGCTGCATTTCCTGAGTTTGTTATTGGTCTGCGCAGGTCACAGGTTGGGAAGGGGCTGCTTCCCAGGCTCCCCGGGTCACTGAATTAGAACATATCCCCAAGACTAGATCAGCTAATGGTGTTATTGGAGCCATCCAAACCAACACCTCAACCCCCCCCCCCTCACACACACACACACACACACACACACACGCACACACACAAGCACACACACACACACACACAAGCACACACACACACACACAAGCACACACACACACAAGCACACAATCACACACACACAATCACACACACAAACACACACACACACAAGCACACACACACACACACAAGCACACACGCACATACACACACGCAAACACACACACACACACACACACACACACACACAATCACACACGCACACACACACACACAAACACACACACACACACCACTAATGGATCAATACCACAGCTGACACACGGGAGCATCATTTCCACGTTAATTTATCCAGTGATTATGAAAATCCCAACAGTCTAATGGCAGGGGATATCATTTAACTGGTCTGTATTACTATAATAACATAATGTTGTTGTTAGTGTCAGTTGGTTATTATTGATTAATACCAAACATTGGTCAGGGTTTGTTATTGCCCATAAGTGTAAAAATGGTCATTAAAAAAACAGTGTAGCTTTTGTGGAACCCCATACTTGTTCAGTATCTCTGAAAGAAAATCATTCAATACGAAATCTTCAAAACCTTAATGGTAAGACGGTATGGTGCAAAGCTCTGCACTGATCTTAACTCTTACGAAAATTAAAGTTTTGATTTTGCCAGCTTTTCCTGGGGTGATGGGAATAAGAGTAGGAATTGTGTGTGTGTGTGTGTGTGTGTGTGTGTGTGTGTGTGTGTGTGTGTGTGTGTGTGTGTGTGTGTGTGTGTGTGTGTCTGTCTTCCCCAGGCTTCTGTGCCAGCCGTTTGAATTTCAATAACGTGATGCTCTGCTCCCTCAGTGGAGATGAACAAAGACGGAGCTGGACTCAGTGGTAATCCTGCCTGCAAGGCTGCAGGTCAGGGGTCAAGAGACGGCAGCAGATGAATCCTCTGGTCGGGGTGGTGAGAGGGCTACGAGGAGAAGACAGAGGGGCTCTTTTCACAGGTCATCTTGGGAGAGTCTAATGAGCTCAAACCATCTCTCTCTCGCCGTCTGTCTGTCGATTCGCCCCTGCACAACTTCAATACCAGAACTATCGCGCGAGGGGAAGGTGGACTCTTCAATGCCACATGAAACGAGAAAAATAAAAAAGTCAGGCATCTTGCTCCTCGGCGGTAGTTCTTTGAGTGCAAGTGCCGTTTGCAGGCCCTGGAGACGAATCCCCAGCTAATTACGCTGAAAGTTTGGGAAACATTCTAACCTTGGATTTAATAAGGACCCTTCGTCCGCAGAGGGGACGCGGTTCCAGTCCGAGGGTTTCCTCCGTGTCCTTATTTTTTTTTTTTTGTGGACTTCATTTCGTCTAATTAAACACTTATTCTGACGGCAGTGATCATTAATAAAGAGACTGTGGGGCTTGGATGTTGGAGGACTGATTATACATTACATGGAACCTTGTGTGTGCATAATTAGCTATAGCCTCCACAAGTCCTGTGATGTAAAAATTGGGATTCGTATTACAAGGGTCCTATAATGAGAGCAATGTGTGTCACTAATTTGGGTCTGATCTGACGTGTAAAGCAGAATACAGAAATCCCCTGAGAATCCCATATAGCCAGGCCAGAGGCTGGGCGAGGATACTAGTTTGCATGAAACGGTCCTCAGTGCTCTCTAACACATGACAGAACATCCCAGAACATTTAAGTGAAATATGATAGTTCTGGATGTTGGGAATCAGTCCCATGCATTTGGCTGGAATGTTGTGGGGACTGAGACTTGTTGGGAGCTGGAAGATACTGCCTAGATTTCATCTGAGTGTTGTCATTGCTATTTAGCTTGTCCATTCGAGAAGGCCCAAATTAAGGCCTACATATATTACCTTACAGTTTTGTATCTAAGGATACAGTATCTTAGGAGATCATTAGGATTCCATGGCAGAATTCAAATAGACGTCTCATTAATACTGTGCATTATGTACTATTATTGTACTATATGGAAGATCAAAACTTTAAAGATGACCTACATATCTCTTATATGAATTTAATGTTGGTTAATTTAACCACAAGGGAGATCAGAAGTATTTTAAGTCATAATAATAGCCAATTAAATAGACTATTTTGAAACAGGAACCATAGCAACATTGCGCATTGAAAGAACAGATGTTAGCATAAATGACTGACCAATCCAGCTCATGCATTCGTACTACATTCAGTTCAGGATCTAGCCAAGAATACCCGTAGAGATTATGTAAATAACTTTACTCCTGCAGGCATCATTTTGCTGTTAACCAAGACTTCAGTTGATTGTGATGAAGATCTAATGAGACAAATGTGATTTCATGACCTCACTTCTCTGCCTCTGCTGCTTTTTAATTTCAGGGCACAAACACATATGCATTTTACATATACATTGTTGTGAAACTGGTTTAGAAACTATACGTTAGTCCGACTTTATGTTGTCTAGCAGTATGCAGTTAAGTGAGTAAATAATAGTATTATGTACTGAACTGCACAATAATACATCTTACTGAGCCAAGTGCATAACACCTAACAGCACTTACTATAAAGTGGGCTTGTAGAGTCTAATGTAGGACTTATGATTCCCCACTGGCATACTAAGACAAGCGGCTTAGGACTCCCAATCACCTCAATGAACCAGAACAAACAAGATCATAATCCTGTCCGTCAGAGCACAGTGGGTTGTGGCAGAGGTGACCGCTCATGTTTTCAAATCGCTTCATTTATCTGAACAAGTACCATCTGTGGCTCAGTAAAGGAGAATCAGATAAGGAAAGAAGGAGCAGAAATCAAATATTCTCACAGAAACACAAACAGTCCATCAGCTGCTCGCCTCGAAGTCTGAGCCTTATGACAGGTAGACGAGAACACATAATATATTGTATATCCACATAAGAAGTGATCTACAAATCCTGGGCTTAATACCCAAATAACAAATTACAACAATTGCCTTGATTACTTACACAGGAACAACACATTTCTGTTGTTGAAAAATGCACTCTATCAAGCATAATTAATTGGACTGCATCTAGTGAAACCCAATCTTGGTATGGCACCTTCACAGTGTTACACCACCATTGAGAAATGAGACCCTGTTCAATAAGTCTGTGCCATTTAAGTAATTACATTAACAAATTGAATTGACAGCTGACCACAACATAGATCCATTAGTCTGAAACTCTCAAACATTTCAGGATTTTGTCTCGCATTCCTTCAGGGAATGGGAAACCCATATGAGATTCAGATAACATCTAGAAACCCTTGTTAACATTTAGAGGAAGTGTGAAGCTAAAACATGCCTTAATGAATATCTTTGTTTCTCTGTGTTTGTGTTTATAAAAGAGAGGTTATTGAGTTGTATGCCAGTATTTCATACAGCTAAGGAACTCCGTTTAGGGACACTCAACTCTCCAGTGTGGTTATATTTTGTAACATATTCACAACAATTATGGATAACTTACTGACATAGACTGCGGTAATTTTCCACTATATATCCTTGCATGTTCCTTATCTCTTTGGGTAAACACCCACTGTGAAACAGACACAGACACACAAACACACACACACACACACACATACACATACACATACACATACAAACAGGCTGTGTGCATGTGAAGTGCATCCAATCTATTATATGCATGTCAGTTTGTTTTTCAGGGCCTTTAACAGTCTGCTGAGCAATCCTGCACAAAGTCCTAGTGAATCTCCCACACAGGCGCTATTAATCTATGGTGGGGTGACCATCCACAGTCTAAATTGAGCCCTCGGAGACCACTCACCCAGACAGAACAATTGTTAGAGAGCCGTGGAGACCGAAAGGTATACCATGAGCCCCATAACTTCTGCTGAAGATGAGATAAGGGCTATCGGCTCCACGACTCCACAGAGACCCGGGCTGCAATCCGACACCCTGCGCAGAGGCAGCCACATATGCGGCAGCCAGACGTCCCGCACGTCCACTATCCACAACACAACACCAGCGCGTGTGGAAATGTCAGCCATTTACATTTGCTCCAGCGAGACTATGGATTTTCTGTGTCCTTTGTTGTTTATGCTATGCTGTATGTGGGATGGTGATCTCACTGCTGGCAGAAATGCTTAAATCCACAACTGTGGACGCAGGAGAGGTATATACAGTGATTTGCTTATCTGTGAGAATGCACACCCCTTCAAAGTGTTGGTTTTGGACACATTTGATCCAGAGTATTTTGATTTAATCAGGGGAGGCTATTGGAGGTCCAATGCAGTGTGTTGTCCCCACGCAGACATGCCCAGTTTTGTCTCGTCAGTGTTTTTTTTGCTATGTGTTTATGTGTGGGTTTCAAAACCCAAGCAAATTAAAATGTAATTTAATGCAGACATTGCAACTTCAGTCCCAGACAACGCAATATTCTCTAATAGTCAACATCATTGTTTCAGGCTCAGTGGCTCTTTATTTGCCTTTGTTGCTCTCAGGGAGTGGAGAGATCTCGTATCTCTCCCATTTGCATGTGAAAATAATTGTCATGTGGTGTCGACTAATCCCAACTGCCAAGCGCTGAGGAGTCGGACATTTTTAGCCTTCACTCCATTAATGAAATTTGTCTGCGCAATGAGTTGAATCATCACCATAATTATGTTAAGAAATTTATTATTTTAAGTTATCTATAATTATGTGTATTGTTTACCCCATTTGCATATATAGATTGCTGTAATGGTGTCTCACATTAATTGATAGGGCTGTAGAGGAGAGTGGGGTAAGATGAGCCAATTCTTTTTCACTTAAGTCGCCATATATAGCTGAAGGAATATGAGACAGGAAGAATGCTAATGCCTACAAGATGGAAGTTCAGGATGTGAACCATCAAATGCCCCAATCAACTTGCCCCATGTTAACTGTTGTATTAACCAGAAAGTATAAAGTTTAAAGTATAATTCTAAATACAATTATTAATAGTTAGATCCCCCATTCCTCTGATTTAGTTGGTGTTCGTGAAATAAATATTACAACTAATTTGTCTACAGCTCTTAAACCTGAAGATGGTTTGCCAAGTCTCTAGGATTAAGAAATAGAGATTGAATGAAACTTTTAGGAACTCTTTTGAGGAACCCAGAGCTTATTTTTTTTTCACTTTCAGTGTAGACTCTCAACTGTATGTTTGGCATAATACAAACATGTTAGCCTATAAACATAACATACACACCTTTGTAGCCAATGAAACAAACACTAACATATCATATCTGTACTGAAAATGCTTTTCAAAATGGAAGAACAAGAGTGATGCTTCTATGTCATCCACAAGGAGGTAAACACAAACTAGGGCAAACTATAAGCACATGACTTTGGAGCCCCTGTCTGTTTTTCTTCTGTAATTACATGGCATGACAGCTGTTATGCTACATCTAAAATATGACATATAATCAATGTCAGTTATTCATTGTTTGGGCGTAACCCTTATTTAAACACCAAATGTTTGACTTAACTTCAGCAAACATGAGGGGGTAAGATGAACCACCGGTTGAACTTACCCCCAAGGCTCTGGCTTATTTCCCCACAGCCACCGTTTTGGGAAAAGTGCTGAGTCTAGATACCCAGCTACACTTTTGCTAATTCACTCATATGCTCTAACACACTGTCAGTTCATCAACATATCTGATATAGCTTTTAAAACTGAGATAAATTGCTTTAATTGTGAGACTGATTATACTTGATATGCTAAAACTTTGACAGGCCAGAAATATTTTTGTGGAAAAAATATGCTTACCACTTCATCCACATGGTTCTCTCCTTCACAGCAAGATGGTGGTAGGTCAACTTCCATCACTAAATCAGTTGAGTCTCTGCCTCGTAAATACAATGTGAATTCTATTAGTGAGGTATGGATTTATAATTATGTGAATATTCCATGTGAAATATGGTAAAACAATAGGCTTTCTTGTCAATAATAAGAATGAATACAAAATGCATTTTAGAAAGCATTCTAAAAGTGATTTACAAGGTTTCGAAAAATGAATTATTACACACACTGTCTATGCGGTATTCATGAACTTGCGATGAAAAGCTGTGATTAACTCCGTCTTTCCGCTGTGCCGTTGGAAAATCCCTCATTGTGACATAACCATCTTCCTGCTGTCTCTTAAT
The DNA here is from genome assembly GCF_900700415.2 of Clupea harengus. NCBI lineage: Eukaryota > Metazoa > Chordata > Actinopteri > Clupeiformes > Clupeidae > Clupea > Clupea harengus. The sequence goes on from NC_045165.1 coordinate 23,839,264, forward strand.
TTAGCCGTCTCACATCAGCAACATTTCACCATGAAGAGCTAACCCTAAGTCTTTAGCCCTTGGACTCCCTCCATTTCATATGGCAGGCACTCCTTCACAACCTGAAAGACAGTGCTGTAATTGCCAGTGACAGTGTTGCCCATCTGATTACCCAGGGAGACAGGGGTGAACAATCTGCCTGCTCCAGTGGTCAGCCCCTGGAGGACCGGGGGCGATTCTTCCTCAGCTCACCTGAGACTGAAGACCTGGCATGAGGCTTTTTTTTGTCTGGAGAAGGGCCCGGGGCTCCCACAGTATAGTGTGACACAGTCACGCAACTGGTCCAGGAACTTGTGATCAAACTGACACACAGACAAAGAATGAGGCTCTGTCTAGAGGTGGACCCGTAAATAAATGATGTAGGCTAACTGTCACATCATGTAATAAGAGGAACACTTAAGCATTCCTGCAATCTGACAGAGCCTTGTGTGCATGTCTTTGAGTCACTCAAGGGCTGACTTTAATTGTCTGTCCTTTTTCTTCTCGTCTTTTTTTGAAGATCTGTAATTGTCTGACATGCATAACTCCCTCAGATTATTGCCAAAGCTGGATGACTGCATTGGGATCGCTTAACAATGCTTCAGTAACCCCGAGTCCCTCTCCGTGTGCAGCAGCTATCACCCTACAAAGATCCAGTGAACAGAACACGGTTTGATTCCGATGTTTAATTTCACTCTGTTTCTACATGCCATGGTGGATATCTCATTTCGATAGGGTGGGACCCCAGTAATCAATGCAAATATGAATATATTCCAACTAAAAGTTTGGACTTAAGATACTGTGTAAAGATTGTTTGCAGTATTTTTTCATTTGTAATCGCTATAAGTAAGTGTGAGTTTTGCCCAGCACCTTTGTCAGTGTAAATCTGACAAAATAATTAGCAAATGTACTTTTTACTTAGTCTTTAAGTTTTTTAATGACAAGGGTGAGCCAATTTGTTCAGATCTCAGCTTTCTCCAGTCACTTTGAGGTTTGAACCAAACTGAGGTTCAGATATGCAGAAATACCACCACGTATTTATCCATGCATGCAGCCAGCTGATATCACTAATTGGCTCTCAGTACCTGCTGGCTAAAGAGCTGTGGCAACTAATTGGCAAGTATGGGTTATTAGAATAAAAATGCACGGAAGTATTTTCAACTCGGACATTCCCACTCAAGGCGTAATAACAGGAACACCACCGGCTAACGCATTCCCATCTTCAACAAAACATCCAGATATTTTAAAGATCATTTCTCCACCAAGAGTGTTTCTGTTGCATAGTTTGAAGTTTGGTACACTCTTTGGCCAGACACATAAATGAGTTTGTTTTCTTCTCTCTCTCTCTCTCTCTCTCTCTCTCTCTCTCCCTCTCCTCGTCTCCCGCCGTGACTCCTCTCTCCCTCCTGGCCCTGGTCCAGCCAAGCTGTCAGGCATGGCCGCATCTTAACACGGTGTTGATGTGGTGCATGCACAGGGGCATTTGTGTTTGGCATCTGCCAAACGATGAGAAGCTGTCAGCTTTTCTTGCTGTCTGTCGGTGAGTAATTGGCGCACATTTGAGCAGACGCACGCAGGTGGCTGTCTCTGGTGCGAGGTACCTTTCTCTTCGCCGCTCGCAGGACCCCCTCGGGACCAGTTTAAGCGCCTGGGCCTGCTGCTCCGGGCTGCTTGTGTATACATTATGGGCAATATCCTGCACTCCTACACAAACTTTAAGTGCCGGAATAAAATATAATTGGCCGTCTGGAGTCACACGTTATGACGTGCGTTCATTTCTTTTAGTTGGGAACTTTTTTTTTAACCACCCCTCATCCGAATGAGGGCCATTTCTTGTGTGTTTTTGTGTTTGTTTATAACAGATGGTATTTGTTCTCTGCTCCTTCTAACCCGCACCTCCTGCAGAAAGCCAGACTTAAAATTCAGGAGCATATGTGGTGCAGCAGGGGTGTTAGTCACGGTGCGATAGCCAAATCCCAAACAGGTTGTAAAACCAGGTCTGTCTCAAGTCCCACTCTCTCTATATCCCTGTTGTCTCAGAGAACCTGCTTTTTTCCTGTGCGCAAGAGATTTGTTGGAGCCACACTGTTGCTGGTTACCTGTCAAATAGGCATGACAGCGTAAGTGACCAGAACAAGGGGATTCTCTCTACAGTTCCAGCTAGTAAGACACTTCTCCCAGCAAAGCTGGACTGTAGTTGGAAGTTGCTGACATTTGTCTTTTATATCTAGTGCTGTGAATTACAATTAAAGGATGGTGTCATCAAATTGAATGATAATTTTTCATCTGTTTCAAAGTCTCTATGTAGTTTTACCACAGGGCTTAAAGTTAATGCCAGAAGACCTAAATCTCCTGCAACACCTGGCGGGAACACATGCAGGTCTACGGTATGAGCTCATTATAACTGAAGTGCTTATTACTTGATAATTAATATACAGCACCTCATTCGCAGGATGGATGAATCCCTGGATGAAATTTGTCTTACTGAAGGTTGAGCTGCTATAATTCATGATGTAATCTTACTGAAATAAAAGACTTGGACTCAACACTAGAGAGACGTACGGGTATGGTATTATATAGAAAAGAAACGCTACAAAAAGATTTCTAAAATTCCTTTAAATTCCTCGGTGTCCTCTCAAATGCTATTTCTCTGAGGACTAATGAGTAATTAGAGTTTAGTCTGAACTTATTAGCTATGTTTATATTCCCCAGACAAGTGGAGAACGTGGCAGAACTGAATGGAGCTGTCTGCATAGGAAATGCCTGTTGTGCTAAGTATCCTACTGTAAATTAGTAACCTGTCTCCCCCATAGGTTTGAAGTCTCTCATGTATCCTTTTTTATTTATTTATTTATATTCACGTCCTTTTATGGTAAACACACACTCCATCAAAGAGAAAAATGTCTTTTTTAATTCAAGTTTTTAAAGGATTTATAGTCAGTTAATGCACGTATAAATACTAATTGCACACTTGACAATTCTTGTTAAAAAAAACAGTGCAGCATGTTGAATTTACAACTTTCCATCCCTTGTTATACTTGTCTGGCCACAGAAGAACAGGCCTCTCCACCCATAACAGCACCGGAGTAGACCAACAGACCTGGGAACAGCATATGCTGCACTACAGTCAACCAGGAGTGGCCTGGATACCTCGTCAGCCCACGGCCCGATTCAGCTGAAGGATCCTTCCGATGTTTTAAGACTCATTTGTATGGGAAGTGTGGCCCAGCGGGGTCGGCGCAACGAGACCCAGAGGAAACCCACTCTGCATAATATAACAGCGCACCTCGCTCCCGCCGTTGCCAGTCGATTGAGTAGAGGAGTCGGAAAAATCAGCCTACCGGCCGGCCTCCCCGCTATCTCCTGCCAGGCAATCAGCGGAGGCCTCTCCACTGCCAATATACAATATAGCTCCCCACTGTAGCCTTCACACACACACACACACACACACACACACACACACACACACACACACACACACACACACACAGCTGCCCGGCCGTTAAGTTCTCCTTAAGCAGATTGCGTTCTGGGGGCTGAGCGGAGCACTCAAACTGTAGCGTCTCGGGCGAACCTGAAAAGCCTTGAGAAGCTCGGACCTTCTCTGCGAGAGGAGCTGCTCCATTTACGTGTGATTATTCCCACTCCAGATTTCAATCTCCTTCCTCCCTCCCTCCACTGCCAAATTCTAGTGGAGCAAATTTGAGTCTGTAACGTTGACATTTTTGCATGGGGCTGCACTACTGGCTAGCCTGGAATGACATTTGGAAGGCCTTAGTGATAGTTCTCTTAGTAATAGTTCTCCTAGTAATAGTTCTCTTAGTAATAGTTCTCATCCTGTGTTGGAGAGAACTTCCCTGCATGCCTCGCAAAGTAACAGCAAATTGGGCAAGGGGCAGAGATGAGGAGGTGGAGGAGGAGGAGGAGGAGGAGGGGAAGAGGGGTGAAGTATTCACAATCTCATTAATCTTGTTATTTTTACGTAGTGCTGTAAAAGCGCTCGGAGGGCAGGAAAATGTGAACGCTTCCTGATGTGGAGCACATTTTTTTTTGGACACGGAATCTCGTTCTGGCCTGCCTGCCGTTTCCATCTAATTCCCATTGCCGGGACTCCGTGTCTCACCTCTCCAGGGGCTACGGCCAGCCGATCGCCACGGTGGTGCAGAAGAAATAAACCTTAAGTGGCATTATACAAGCCTCCCCAGGGAGGAATTGCTGCAGGAATCTGGATTACAGTCTCACCAGTCTTTGCCTTTATAAGGCACATGTAGGAACACGCACATCCAGTCTGGAGGCATGTGTCAACCATTTCTTTTGCACACCAGAGTTAGAGAGCAGGCGGAGGGGTCTACTGATCTTTCCACTTTGGGATCCTGACACGCCATTTGGCTTGGGTACTCATCTGGTAGTATGGATAGTCAGTCTCCACTGCAGGGAGTGCAGCACACAATTACACTGTGATCTATGCAACTCTCCCGAGGCTTTGTCACCACGCTGGGCCTTTAAAATATAATGATGTTTAATGTTCCGGAGATCTGGTGTCATGTTTTTTTTTCCTCTTTTTGCCAATCAGAATGGAACACATGGTTGACCTCACACGTCGACAGACTGAGGACCCTGCGCCAGGGCGCTGTTCCTATTTTTCTAGCTGATTAATCAATAAATCCCCCGCAATTTTGCCCAATTAGTTTCACACACACTTTCCATCGATTCAGAGTTGGTAGGGGGAAGAAAAAAAACATACTCTATTTTGATGTACATCAGAGGAACTCCGACACCTCATCAGGTGGTATTGATTATGCCAAGCCACACTGACTGAGCAGCGATTCAAGGGTGGCCCAGACCCCCATTATTGAGCCCACCGCTGGCTGCCGCACCCCAAAGGGAGGCTGTAGACCTCCCCTCCATCCCCTTCAACCACCCACTTACCCACCCGCCCTCACTTTTCACCCGATCTGTAATCGGATTGTGGCAAACCCCCTGCTGGCGATAATAGAGGTGAGATCCAGAGCCCGGTGTCGGGATGCATCTCATCTCTCAGGTGTGAGTCCACCGGTAATGAGGACAGGCGCTGTCACACTCACCGCAGCTTACCCCCACCCAACCCACCCCCTGTGGAAACACGCACTCGGCCAAATGAGCAAGCCGGCGCCTGGCTCGTTTTCTCCACCTGTTATGAGCTTGATATGATGAGGAGGATGTGTTGGGAGAGAGAGAAAGAGCTCCAGACGCCACCCGGGAACTGTCTCATTATGTCGGCACCTGTGCCGCGTGCTGTCCGCGGCCAGCGTTGACGCTGATTGTTCGGTGTCGGAAAGCCCCTGTTGCCTCAAAACACTACAAGGAAGTGTCTTACAAGTGTTAATTGTCAGAATCTCACAACGGGCGAAGCGGTCTGGTTTTTTTGTGCGTGTTTGGTGTGCTTTAAATCGGCTCGGGTGCATCGTTAAAGTATATTTATTCTGATTGGATTGAAAAGCACTGTATGTGCCCCCGACATCTACACACAAAACCATTCACAGGGAAGGCAGACGGATCAATATTTGACTTGCTAAACAAATAGGCATTTTCACACCGGCTGCCGGAGGAAGAAAATGAGTCTGAGAGTGCAAATTACTGCAGCTTCTACCGTCTGACCTTCAACCCCTCTCATTTATACTGCTTGTCTGGATTTTAATGTGAGAGACCTGCTTTATTAATCACTAGGTCAACAGACATGCACGCACACACATGCAGGTCTGTGCAAAGAGGGTTTTCTTTCCCTCATCTCTCTCTCTTTCTCTTTCTCAGATGGGTTTGATCTGTACGTCTCCCTTTGTTGTTGGATCAGAGGGCCCGTTCGGCAAAAATAAGCAGTGCTTTTCCACATACACGACGGATAATTACCTTTGGTGCTCGCCTCCAAAACAATGCCAAGCCTCCGGTGAACCTGGAGTTTGCACCGCCCGAAACTTTTCGACAGGATTGTTGAAAGAGCAGCTCGCTTGTTGCTGGGGTTGCTACCTTCTGATGGGAACCAAATCAATTATGCATGTAGTGCACGTTAGGGCTGGATTTAAACCCCAGTGTTATACACCAGCGCCTCAAGATATTTTAACACACAATCAATAATTCCCTATCAGAAGAGGAGGATTGTGAGGGGGGCAGCGCTGCCGGCTTTGAAGTCGTCTGACAAGTTAAACCCAGTCCAGTCTTGGAGTGCTAATGGCCACCCTCTTAGGAGAATATGACGCTTCTTGTTGAAAGTCCTTTTTTTATTTTTACAGGCCACAATTGTATCATATTCGGGGTATTAGAGGATCAGGCTCATACTAAGTCCTCAAAAGTCTGCATTGTTCAGAGGAAAAGGGGGGATTCCTTCACTTTGAACACGGCATCAGCCCACTGTAGCAAGAAACAAGATCCATTCCAGCCCAACTGTGCTTTGAAGGGATGACAGACCAAATACATTCACTAAAGCCTAGAATCATTTCAATTCCAAGTTGTCTTCTTTTTTTTTTTGGTGAGGGGGTGAGGGTGGACGCAGGGGGCTGGGGGGTGGTGGTGGTGGTGGTGTTGGTGAGTTAAGAGGGAGTTATGGCCTCCGGCAGTTTTTCTCCTAAAGGTGGACGAGTCAAAGATGCTGTACAATTGAGCTAATGAGACCAGCCTGCCTTTTAATTCCTTGAACAAGCCATCGATCAATTAGGAACAGCGTTTCCTCTGCATCCCTCTGTGTCTCATTTAAGAGTTCTTTGATTGATACACTGATACCTCCTCAAACAAAAGCCAATCCTGTGAGAAAGGCCAGAATCTTACAAGAGAGGAGCTTTGAAACCTGACAAAAGGGCTTTTGTTTTTGAATATTTTAAAGTTTTTTCTTTTTTTCCGGTACAATATCAGCAGGGGTGTGCTGTTGTGGTCTAACTCAAAGGCAATCTACACCAAGTTAGTGACATTTCTGTGTGGTGTATTGTGCTCAGAACCTGATTGTGTGCTCATGTTGTTGTTCAGTTTGAGCAGGTTCAAACGCAGTCATCAAAATAATGGCACATTTGAAGTCTGACACCTTGTTTTGACAATCTGGCATAGTGGAAGAACATTGTTTAGCAGGAAGCAGTCAATCAGATCAACTACTTACTGCATCAAGTTTTTTAAGGCTTAATCAAATATGAAGCCAATGAGCCAGGAGTTGAGGCAATTGTAAGGGCAGTTAAAGTTTATCGTTTATCAGTGGAGGGAACTGATCCTCTGTAGCACCGAATATGCTTTTTACAGCAAATATAAAAGAAACTCTTTTGGAGGCAAGTCCTCTGGCAGCTCAATGCACAGAGGAGCTGAAAATGAAACATTACTGAGGAGGTCCTGGTGCAGCGAAACCGAAGGGTGTGTTGTTCCTCTGTGTTGTTGTTGTATAATTAGGAAGATTTATGTGCTTTGGATGCATCAGAGTTTAAAAATATGCTGCAACGATAGCGCCTGTAGTGTAATGGAGGGTGGAAACAAAAATGCTAAAAATGCTGCTATTTTGTAGTCAGAGCCACATGTAGCCCACGGTAGACCCCAGACAGTTGGGGCGAGACAACAGACCCTTGTCATGGAGATATGATGCAAGAATGGAACATCGAGTGTAGGTTCTTGAGAGAGGTCCCATCTGACAACTTCCAGCGCCTCACCCTCCTTTGCTAAAAAGGGGACCAGTTGCCACGGTAGCAATTGGTGCTTCCTGGATTGGAACCTCCAGTCGCCTCGGTTACCAGGCAGATTTAGCAGTGCCGGAGCACGTCAGTATAAATATCAGGCTCCCCAAAGACATGCTGATTGGTGATGACAGAGTATTAGACATTGTGCAGTCTTTTTTTATTATGCCTCTGCGGTGCAGACCCTATTTCTTCATCTTTTGCCCATGTTTTTTTTCTCCCTTGTCAAGTATTAAGTTGAAAACCCATACATTTTAAGACATTCACCGTAATGTGTTACTTTCCCTCGGAAGGCATGACATATTCTCTACAGCATAAACCAAAGCATATATACTCTTATTTTTTTTTTAATCCCTGTATGAAACTGACACGGCATGACAAATGTGAATTGACAATTAAGGTTGTGAATTGTCTCATAACGGCCTTCTGATTTTCTTTCCTTTTGAAATCCGGGGAAAGTCGGGAGCTTGTAGGCTGAACCATCGAGCAAACTGTCAAAACGGAAAGAGAGAGGGAGAGAAAGAGGGGGGGCTGCAGGGGAAAGGGCTTATAAACAGGCTCCCTGTAACAAGTTTGTTTTCCAGCGTGTCAGGTTCCATGGCCAAGTTACAAGTTTATAGTTATCTGTGAGGTCTGCCCTGTTTGACTTGGCAGGGCAAGGCCGGAGCAGTAAATTCAAGCGGGTGCTATGAACCATTAATTAGCCTGGCAAATGAAGCTTGTAATTTGGCAAAGCCCAGGGCGCTGTGAACGGCAGATACTATACAAACGACGAGTAGAAAGAATGCAAATGCACTGATGAACCTTGAGGGGAAAGGGAAAAAAGAGAATGCTGAAAAGAAATGTGAGTTTGTTAGCTCGCACGAGACGAACCTCGAGCTTTTCTCTTTCACCTGGCAGCTTTTGTTAGTTTCTTGGTCTTTGTTCAGAGAAAGGGAAGTGAAATGGCAGCCTTAAGGACAAGGGAAAAGCCCCCCCCCCAGCCCTTCTGTCTCTCTTTCTTACACAGGACCATTGATCACAGCAGGGCATTAAAACAAATTGGGAGCAAGGTGATTTACCTTCATCTGCATGGATCCGAAGCGCATTTGATCACAGGGCTCGCTTCCTCACTGAAGTCAACCCAAGAAGGGGAATGATTTTACATCAGGCTCGCCATAGGCGTTGTCGATAATGCAAAAGAAAAGGAGGGGGGGCGAGAAAATAAGGGTGAGGAATGGATCGTAGCCGCTTCTAAAGGCTTGGTACACTGCCCATTGCTCTGCCCATGGAAGCAGGCCATTTGAGACCCAGGGGTTAGCCTAGCAGGAAGCGCAGCAGAAAGTAAGGTGAGCATTAACAGTGAAAGACCCCCACAGCATGTGCACGTTGGGAACACACGCGGGTACTGCAAGATCAATTACTGGCATTTTGCTGGAGGAGCTGAGCAACAGCGAGGGCCCAGGGAGGGAGGGCGATCAATGCAGCCAGCAGAGGGGCCCTCCATACCTAGCGCTGCTATGACCACCCCTGCCTACCTACTCATGCCTCTGGCTGTTCTGTGCTGGTAATTCCACACATATATACCCCATTCTGGAACAGTGCTACCTCCTCTACTTCACACACACGCGCGCACACACACACACACACACACACACACACACACACACACACACACACACACACACACACCTACACACACACACACACACACACACACACCTACACACACACACACACGCACACACACACACCTACACACACACACACACACACACACACACACACACACACCTACACACACACACACATACACACACACACTACCTCCCTTCCCCACAGAACATACTGGAAGAAGAGAGCGGGGAGGGGGGTGTGGGGGAGGGGGGGTGCTGGTGGGACATAAAAAAGATTGAAGAATAAAGGAGGGCGAGGAGAGGAAAAGAAGGGGGCCCCACCGTGACCTGGCTCGTCCCCTGGCAGTAACTCGATAGAGCACATCTGCCACTTGATAGACATTAACCTGCAGAGGTGAGATGTGGTGGCGGTGGAAGAGGTGCTATCACACATGGGGAGGTCATCCCTGGTCAACCCGCGGATCCCACCGCCACTACAGCACAGCTCTAATGAGTGGAAAATGACACGCCGATAGGTGGGAGATCTAACCGGGCCAAAATGGCTGCCACACAGGCATCGAGCCGCTCAATTTGACCCGTGTCTGTCTGACCCCCCCCCCCCCCCCCTCTTCCTTTAGAGCCACGTTCTTATACCAAGTTTCAGCCAGGAAAGGAATGAGATGCCATGGGGATATCTACCGCATATAATAAGTCATCCAGACAAAACTTAGTGAAGAAACTTCCTTAAACATTTAATTAGGATGAGCTTTTGAGCACCACTTGTGTCCTGATGGCTCGCGCGCCATAACATCGCTCCGAAACGAATGCAAATGTGGCCTCCGCTGTAGATTTTTCATCTTGCTGACTCTCTTCAACAATGTAAATTTTCATCACCAAAAGTGAGAGTGACGCCCCTGTCATCCCACTTTAATCACAAACACCGCTACCTGTATGAATACATTACCGTCCGCGAAAAAACCCTGCCGCGTGTTAGCGCATGAATATATTACCCCATTACAACCCTTTTCTTGGGACACTCTGATTCTTAATTTTCCTCCTTTTAAAAGGTTCATTCAGTGCCATTAATTGGCGCACTTGTGGTTTGTCACTGTCTCATTAATGAGTAAGCCTGTTACGCGGGCCGAGCCAGTTCCGCTCCGGTGGGCACATCTGCCGGCGCTAAACCCAGAATCACAGAAGTGTCAAATTGAGCCGCGCAACCCGCCAGGTATTAGCATATTGTCACTTTCGCTATTAAAAGCAAAGCTGAGATGATTATGATCCCATTCAGGAGAAGAATGACACGCCGACGTGAATGATGGCACATCATAAGATCCCTCATAAAGGGGGGGAGGCAGGTAGGAGGCGTGGGGAGGAATGCGTAATGCGCCAGGGCTACGTGCTAGGCTGCCTAATCAGCCGCAGAAGACACCCAGCAGCAGCAGCAGCAGCAGCAGCAGCACACTTTCTGTCTACAAGCACTCTCTGGCGGAGGTTTTGTGGCAGACACAAACCCAGAGAAAAACAAGCCTGAGTAAATTACCAGACTGGGCGGCCATGTTTATGTTATGGCCCCCCAGGGGTGCATCGATTTGTTTGTTGAAGGCTTCTCTGCCAAGATGCCCTGCCTCCTGCAAAAAAAAATATTTAATTTTTTTAAATTCTCGTGTTTAAAGCTTCGGAATTAACTCTGTGAGATCTGAATTCCACACCCGCTTGCACACTCCGTGCACAAGCATGTGTTGTTAACACGAGCAACTCACAACAAAATCCCAAGCAAATTTCTTGGGCGCTTAACTTTACCTTCCCTGCTTTTTCTCCTCCCCTGACATATCAAGCCCTTCATATTTTTTCTCCAAGTGCCTGGATCCTGTGCAGAGGTGAGCGAGTAAAAACCATCTCCATGAATGCACCATCAACTCTCATTACACCACAGTGCTCCGAACACTCATATTAAAAGTGCCCTTCAGACTGCGGGACAGCATGTGCGATAAAGAACAGGAATAAAGCATTCCTTTAGGAAATCACCAGCGTGCCCGGAGAATCCGAGAGTGGAACTTTTAATATGTCAGCTGTTTTATCAGCTCCCTGTCTCCACGGAGAAGTTTATGTAAGTGATTTTATTGCATGTGCCGGCATCTTGGGGATGGGGGGTGGGGGTGGGGTGGGTGGTGGTGGCAAGAGGCGCGTTTATGAGATTAGCGCGGGCAAACTTGTCAGTGTGATTTCCCCCCCTCTGCGGACCCCTCTGAGGTGGAGAGGCAGAGCGGGATGGGGAGGAAGCTGAGGTGGGAGGGCGGGGCTGTGGACCGGAGTTAGTGTCAGGGGAAAATTTGATTAGTCAGGGGCCCCCGATCCCAATAAGGGCTTGTTGCCATTACCTGGAGTGCTAGGGGCTGGGGGCCACGCAGGTGACAGGTGTGTCACATGTGCGACGCCCATCCTGTTGACACCATCCCTCCTACACAGTGACCTCCTGTGCGAGCGTGAGATTACACTCGGAGCACGGGCGGGGGGCTCAGATCCACTCTCTCTCTGTCTCTCTCTGTCTCTGTGAGCGGAACTGCCTTCCCCATTCAAGATGAACACCTCGGGCTGTAAACAAATCACAGAGCTCTCATCTTCTAACCTTTCTTGTCATTATTCAGGCACAAGCTCTCTGGCTAGGGCTTTTTTTTTATCTAACTGTGCTAGCATTTGGCGGTACTTAAAGGGTCTGGTTCTCCTTAAACAATTTTGCACCTCTGCTGTTCACTGATATGCAAACGGTGGCATCGTACGAGCTGCCGAGGCCATAAAGCTGCACATATAAAGTCTCTAATGGCTAATGATGCCTCCGCTGCCTGGGAATGGGGGGGGGGGGGGATCGGCTCATAACAACAGAAGAGACATTAGCAGGCGTTCGGAGCGAGAATGAGCAGCACGGCGATCCATTTCCCTCCTGCTACTGCTGCTGCCGGTGGCAGTCGGGAGACGACAGGAGACCAAGCGAGGCTTGTGGAACACCTGATCCGACAGTGCGGAAGTCAGATGGGGCCTGGCACTGTACGTCACTCCAGAGGAGCCGTACGTGACATGCAGCCTTTACCTGTGGCGCTTCGGGCAGGAACAGGCGGGGTAGTTTACACAAAGCGACCAGACACTGGGGCGGTCTAGCCAGGCACAGGAGCAGCTGGACACTTTGATTAATATGTCCACAGGCAATGATTTATTTGTTTGCGCGGGACCCGTGAACTCCTGGATGTGTAACATGGGACACATACCAATGCCGCGCATCCATATACCTGCACTATTGATCCTTGTAGCACTTTTGCTAATGATATGACAATCTCCTGAACGATATTCACAAAACAGTATTACTGACTCAGTTTGATTAATTCATCTTACGAGTGCCACAGTAATCCATACTTGTCAGGGCACTTACCATTTTTGATTTTGACTCATTTAGAATATTAATACCACACAACACATACTTTCCTCTGAAGTTTTAATACCACACTGTCCTCTGAAGTACATGTCAGTTTATGTAAAATACTGTAGTTTACCTTTGAACCACATGCAGTGTCTTGCTAATATTTGTACACATAGTTTAGTGGCAAGGGGCAGATATGCTCCTATGAAACACATGTAGGTACTTGTGTGGTACCAAGCATACAGCAAAAATGTTGACCCATACAAAGTGTGTGGCACACATTAACCCTTTGATGCATTCTGTAATCGCATTACACTTAAGCCACCTCTTAAAGGATGAGATGCTCTTTAATCACAGTAAAAGCAAAGTGCTGAATGTAATGGCCTCAGCCTTAGGGACTGAAGTTGTGAAGTTGCGTGACTGACAAAATCCAGCAGAGCTCTGGATGTTCTTTGGGGGGATGTGGGGGGTGGGGGGGGGGGGGGGCAGAGCTTTGGTCACGCTACCTCTAAGACTGGGAGTGACACCACTTCTGTAATCCTATTTGGTTCAAGTTGTTGCTGACACACTGGAGTCATTAATGAGGGCACACTCCTGACATCCGTCTCACTCGCTCACTCGGGACTGGGTACATCATGCCAGCCGAGGGCTCTTCTGTGAGCTTGGATGGACCACACTGCCTTTCAGAACTGCCATGCACAGCAAAGCAGCACGAGCCAGCAGGAGAAGGGAAGCTATCTGTTGTGCACAGTCAGAGACAGTGAGATGTGATAACGAGGCAGAATTGGCACTGTAATTAGCCCAGTGCTATCCTTTGTTTATTCATTGAGAGAGGGAGAGCACACAGATAAAGTAGCAGGTGTGGGAACACTAACAAGGTATTTCATGTGTAATGCTGCATTCCAGTTGAATGTGGCAGTGCACTGTTATCCCCCAGTTTGACTAAGTGGTTAGAGAAATGTCCGACTGGGGAGTAAAATGGGAAAATGGAAAGAGCACAATGGAGCTAGTGCATCTAGCCTGTCTTCAAGTCAGTTTACTGAGGTGTTTACTGAAAAGTAGTTTTCTATTTTCTCTCTCTCTCTTTTTCCTCCCTCTCCCTCTATCTGCTCTTCAGCAGTGGGATCCATACTAATTAAGCATTTCACAGCACTTCAGCCTAAAGCATGACAATGTGTCATGGACTGACAGCATGCTACTATTCATTCTCCAACAAAGGGAACCAACACACTCAGGAGAGAATAGATAATCAGTTTGCTGTGAATGCCAGATGCTGGAAGTCCTGCTAGTCTGAGGGGACTGATCTCCTGCTGCTCCTCGCTGGCCCTCTCTCCAAGACTTACTGTAGTTTTTTTCTTCTTCTTTCCTTTCAAGGCCAGACTCTATATACACTTAACTACAGGCAACACAGGGATGGACGGGGAGGCTTTGATAGATTACTGCACTAAAGACAGCTAAGAGTTACAGTGAAAAGCTTTGAAAATGTCAGAAGATAGAAGGGAGAGAGAGTGAGTGAGAGAGAGAGAGAGAGCGTCCAAACTGGGCGTGTGATAAACTTGTTTGGCAAGGGAGAATTTCTGTGTTTGCTAGTGCTACCTTATGCCAAGGTGATTAATGCTCTCCTTTTTGATTCACAAGCTCACATTTATATCATAACATTTAAACATTTAAGGCCATAAACGGCTCACACTTTGGAATATCATTTGATGAATTTGGAGGAGCGCGAGTTTTTGTAATTGGCAAGATTAATAATATTTACAGCATGAGATGCAAATCTTCTTCGCTCTGCATGAATAATTTAGAGCGAGCAATCACTTTGAATAATTTATCTCTAAATATTCTTTAGTGCATTTTTTTATGACCACGGGGCAAAAAAAAACGAGTTTTGTGACAGCGGCATTATGCAGGCATAATTACGAGGCTCGTCTGCGGCCTTTAATTGCGAAAGAAGTTCCTCGATGCCAACGGGCATCTGAAACTGGGGGCTGAGATAAACAACAGCGTGGAGGTTACTTACAGGAGACCTGCAGCCCTCCGCCATGGCTCCCTGCCTTTTCTCTCTGCTGCTTTCTTTTGCCGGTGCTCGACGTGTTTGCCGCTCATGAGAAGAATATTGATGTTCGAAATTAATTACTTGTTTAACACAGATCCTAACCAGGCCCTGCGAGAGAGCCTGTGCGTTGGTCGGGGGAGCGAAAAACAGTCTTTGACGGAGGTGGGAAATCTGAATCGCGGCTTTAGGAGCTAAGTTGATATGTGTATTGGGGAAGAGACTAACAGGATCTGAGATTAGTGATGATTACAATTAGTGCTCACGCTGAGGAGCGGTATTGAGCGACTTATTCCACCTGCAGCGTTTTTTCTTTTGTCTGCGAAAATATTTACCCCTTCCATTTCAGTTTGTTGTTTTAAGGGATTTAGCAACCTTCTGGGATACCTTTTGTTGTTTTTGTTTATTTATTCAGAGGTACTTTAAATGATGCAATTTTAGCGATGGCATGTTTTGCATCATATATGAAAAGATGTCACTCAAGATGATTAAAAACTGTCTAATGAGACATTTGCTACGAAAATGACCAAAGGCTTCAGTGTCTGACTTAATGGCGTAATGACTTAAGGGACCGAGCGTCTCAGTAGTGAGATGTTGCATGCATCTCACTATATTGCACAGTGCTCTGATCATGGACGTCTGTCTATACAGCAGCTGGACTCTCTTGAGATGTATGGCATCTCTGCTTAGGTTTACTACTGGCCTGGCCACATTTTCCTGTTAATTACCTCTAACAAACAACTCTGTATCTTGTCAGGCACCCGGAGGCTCCTCCAGGGAAGCAGGCCTTTCACCTCCCCTTGTCTCTGCCCAGAAAGTGCGGGCCTTGGCTGCGAAGTGTGGCATCGATCCGCGTGTCGTAATGATGGCTGAGAGATTGCTTGCATCAGGGAGTGATCTGGGAGCTGCGGTCGGATTAAGAGAGGCATGGATGGCCATCGATTTCTATCTGATACAATCATTTCATTTGGACTCAAATCTCCTTCCTGGTGCAAAGAGGCAATCCCCGCACAGATCTTTTAATTCCTGGCTAGAACTTCCATCACAGGCCCCCAAACACTACATGCCACCTAGTCAACAGGGTTAAAACCTATTGTTGTTCTCGCTATTATGGCAAAACTTATTAATTAAGCTGGAGCAGGAGACTAAGACCCTGGCACTCTGGGGCTTCCGCGTCCCCTGAGACTGAACTCAATGAGGTCGTTTCGGAGCAGTGTGCTCCGTCCGGCTGGCTCAGAAAATAGATTTTGGTCACATCCTGACAGATTTGTGCATTACAGAGTGATTCGCACAGATTGATTGGTTAGATTTCCCTAATTAGCATTTTCTATGAAGCTAATGCCAATTACTTAGCAGCCGTGAGTTGACAGGGTCCAAAATTACCTTGGAATTACCTTTCTGCATGTCAGCTGCATGCACGCTCTTAAGAGCAAAACTGCTATCAGGGTGCAATTTAAAAATGTGATTGTTAGAAAAGTGCCATTTCGTATTAATGTCCACCGCCTGTTTGATGACTAGCTATGTGTAATGCTGTTGACATGTGATATATGGCCCAGGCATCATGCATCCACTAATGTATGCAATACATTTCAAGTTCACCTATGCAGCCGGAGGTGGCTACACTGCATCACCGTCGGTGCACTTGGCGGCTGTAAGCTGCAATACATTTATGGTCATGGTCAACGTTGAGTTATAGTTTACCATCTCCCCATCTTAACACACCCCTTTATTAAGCACTAGCCATTCTTCATTCCAACATTGTTTACAGACAATGTCAGACATCCACTAGGCTCCATTACATTACCGTTTTATAATCTGTGTGATCATTTAGTTCTAACTAGGCAGGGGCTGAACGCAGCATATCAGGTGAGGTGTAGTCTTTGCACTCCTTGAGTATTCAGTGAAAACGAATGTATAACATAGAAAATGGCGTTTTTTTTTCTCCCCTTGATCAAAGGAAGATTTGTATGTCTCTTCATTTGAAATTCTGTTTCTGCTCTCGTGCCATGTGAATCAATTACCTAAGCATGTATCACATGGAGCTGGACAGGGTTTTTAAAAGCTTGTTTTAGAGTGTGCACTTCAATTAGTCCAATTTATGTAGCAAGGCCATGATTCACCTTCAAAGCATGTAGGCAAACAAGCTTGGGTCGTATTGATTTTGCCTCTCTTTCCTTCAGCCATTGATTACATCTCTGACATTACCTCATGTTAAAAGAATGGTATCATAGCTGTTTGCTCTTGTAGCCTTCACACAGCGCCTTTGCCTCTCACCTTCACGCTCCTCCTCAGTGTTTCCCTGAGCGTGTTGCCATAAAGCTGGCAGATCCAATATGTACATAATATATATATAAAAAACAAGCCCTAGCCTCAGAGCTGTGGCTTTGTGGCCTCGCGGTGAAGGTCTGACTGTCGAAACGGAGAAAACTGCTCCGGAGAGGTCACGGAGGTCCCGCCAATGCTTCCCCGCCAGCTTGGCCATGCTAGCGGAGATGACTGTAACCCCCCCCCCTTACCCCTCACCACCACCACCACCACCACCCGAGTCGTCGCGTTTGACCCCTCAAATTGATTTATCGTAATCAACCAGAGGCGAGGAGGAATCCGGGCGATGTCTGCAAACGGCGAAGGGGAAAGGCACCTTGGGAGCGAGCAGACGATCCGCGGCCCCTCCATCAATTTCCAGATGACAGGGATGAGGAGTGGAGGAGAGAGCAGTGGTGGGCAGAGGGGAGGGAAATGAAGACGCTCCCCCAGGCACAGATAGTTAATTAGCTTTGTGAGGAAACAATCAGAGGAACAAGCAAAACAAAGTTATTAAGGCCTCTGCTATTATCCCACAGGCTGGCTCTCGGAGGCCTGAGAGGGGGGCAGGCCGGCAGTGGAGCCCAACGCCTCTCCACTCACCTACCACTGTGGCTGCAGTAGCCAGGGGCAGGGATTATTATTCCGCCAGTTAATTTGACTAATCGTTTTCATTTTTTTTTAATGTTTCTCAGGTCATTATGTTTCTCTTCTGTACCATTAGCATTTAACAATGCAGTGGTTATTCAACCAGATCCTGGAACCACAGTGGTGTGCCTTCCCAACCCAATGTTTTTATTAAGAAATCTGTGTTTTAGGTGTTACATGAAATATAGAATACATCAGACTTGACTATAAAACATAGTATTGAAGGTAAGGAGAGTTTTAAGCTTGAAAGATTATCTTTTATCTTTTAATTATTATTTCACCCTTTCATCCTTTCCTGTTGCATTTCAGACCATGACTCATGTAATTCGGGGGTTGCAGGTCCAAGTAAAGATATCGTAATCTTTCAGAGCTATAGCAATGAGTCACTAACTGACTGGAGCATTTCAGTTGGTTACATAAACATAGGCTAGCATAGGCATAGCGAACATAATAGACTACAAACTAAATGGGATGTTATAATTGTAAAATAACATTTCCCTTCTTATTGAGTTAGGCCTACCTTACTATCAGCCATTCAAATAGGAACCCAACTGCCTTACGTTGCAGGAGACTGGTCAAACAGCAAATGGCACTGGATGAAACAAATAATACCATTCTGTCAGTTGCCAGTCAAATAGCAAAGACACCATTTAATATGCTTCCATTCAGTGGCCACTTTTTTTTTTAAAAACCTGCATTTCCCTGAATGTCAAATATGCAGACATGTCTAAAAACATCCCATTATTACATTATCACATTACACAAACAACAACAAAAACCACCCCGGT
Source organism: Clupea harengus (assembly GCF_900700415.2). NCBI lineage: Eukaryota > Metazoa > Chordata > Actinopteri > Clupeiformes > Clupeidae > Clupea > Clupea harengus. The sequence continues at coordinate 23,857,758 of NC_045165.1, forward strand.
AGCATCATCCTTCTGTGCACCTCTAAGCAGGGATCTGATGACTTCATGTGCTGGAGCCCAGCATGGCCGGATAGCATGATAAAACTAGCCGAGCACATACATAAAACCACATCTGCCCACACACACACACACACACACACACTGCCGCTGGCTTTATGTCCAGATCAGAGCTGGCTTGGTACAAAAGTCTCCCAATCCTGGTTTAACGCTTGACATAAATTGAATGAGACAAGAGGAAATCTCAGATTTTAGCCCAGCGGTGTCGGCTGGAACGCGAGCGACTCGGGAACAGCACTCAAAGAAAGCGTCCGGCGTCCTCAGTTGAACAACGATGCGTGTGATTACAGATCTGTTTAATTAAAACTTTAACGACACGTGCGTGCGGCGCAGATGCACGCGTTTGCGGTGAGGACAAGGCACACACGCGCCGGGGCTGTCTGTGTGTGTGTGTCTCGGCGTGGGGGGCTCGAGCACTCGTAGGGCCCTAAGGTAAGAGACCGTAAGCAGATGCTGTGCTCCAGGGGTGTGGCTGGCACACGGCTGCTTTCTTTGGCCCCGGTCCACACTCTCCCACCGGTTTTGGGGCTGGAAGAGATGCTTTTATTATGGATTTAACTCCCAGGAACGGTGGGGGACCCAGGGATCCAATTTAATACCGGCCAGCTGCCTGACCTGTGCCGCGGAGCTTCGATTATGCGTGTGTGTGCCCGGGTTTATAAAATAAAATGGGGGTCTGAGGTGCGCGCGTGGAACGCAAAGGTGAAGTCACCCCCTCCAACTATTTCCATTCCATCCATGGTGTCTGTTTTTCTTTTTCTGCTGTGGAGTGTCCGTCAAAGAAAAAAAGAATGCAGGGGAAGAGGGGAGAAGAACTTGTGGCGTAGCGGGAGGCCGTGGGCTCAGTGATGCTCTCTCTCTCTCTCTCTTCCTCACTGCTGGGCAAAAGCCAAGTCCTGGGAGGACGAGCCGGTCTGTCGACTCGGCCCGCTACCCACAGGCCCCTGCTCATGACTCCTGCAAAAGCACAGGAGTGACCTTGGCGAAGAAAAGGGGAAAAAAAACACAGCACGCTTACCCCTGGACCAGTCCAGCTCACCAATGAGCATCAACACTGATGTCATCTCCAAAGAAGCTTCACATCAGCATCCTCTACAGGGGGGAAACCAACGCAGCAGGAAATGCTTTCCCCTCAGCTCAGGCTGAACCTCTGCTTGCTAACTTTGTTGTCTCCCTTAAGTCTTAAGACTGGAGAGTGAATGATAGATAGATAGATATGTCACCTACCATTTAGATGAAAATTGTTGTTTGTTTGTTTGTCTGGTTTTTTTCTCTTCTTTTTTTGGCCCTCTCACAGCCTCACAGTCATGGTGGAATGGAATGTAGAGCGATGGAATCAACCGGCCTGCTGATAGAATGGCCACATCCAAATGATGGATGGACAGTTATAGCCCTGCCACAGACGTGGCCCAGCACATCCCAGGCCCAACATCCGCCCATTACCAACATGCATAAAAATGAATCACATCTGTCAAGTCTTTTCATCTCAGTCTGCTATTACATCCCTGCACAATTGTGTGCTCTATCTGTCTTCAAGATAGCCTCCGTGTGCTACAAACAAAAGCTAGCAATTCAATACAACAGTATTCACACCTAGCAATTGAACTTATCAAGGCGTATAACACATTTGCCATTGATTGTTTTTTCTTTCTTTTCTTTCTTTTTTTCCTGCTGTGTCACATCCCATATGAGTATTTCTCCAGGTTGGACCCCCTGAGGCTGTTTTTTAATGGCCTCATTCTCAGCCTCAATTTCCTGTGAAGGGGCTCATTCAATACCAGAAATCGCCGTCAGTTCCAGGTGTGTCAGCCTCAGAAAAGCAGCCACTCTGGTTTGGCACGGTTGAGCACAAGAGTTGAGCATGGTTTGTCTGTGCATACGGAAAGTAATGTTTTGTGACTTCAAAAGACATTCTGCGAATTTATAACCTGGCAATATTGAGAGCGTGGCACAGAGTGGGAAGACGAGCGTGCATAAATCTTTGTAACATGCAGGTTATTGCACTTTTTATGTTGAAATTCTGCTTGCCTCTGAGTGTTACAAACAACATTTGGTTTAACAACACAATCTGTTCCTCACAACAGCCATTTGTTTTATGGACTATATATGCACAATGGAGAGTTATGTTCCAGACCAACAGATACTGCCGCAAAGGGGTGAAGGTAATTAACTGCCTTTTCTCCAATAATCTCACCACTGACATCAACACCATTTTAACAGCAATATAGTGAATTATGTAAAATGTTTGGGGATACTTTTTTTCCACCTGATATTGCAGCTCTAAATCATTACAAAGGCTTATAGACCACGAGCCTCTGGGAATATTTCATGAATCAGTTTATGGCACCGAAACGGGACACACTTTTCTCTGATAGGGTGTGATCATTACTCCGTATCTCAGAGATGCATTCATAATCAGTTTTTTGACATCAGGACATTTTTAGTTTTTTCAGAGTGCCTCTCAAACCACATCAAACATGCACACACGGAGGCTGGTATAACGCTTGGCTCTGTCTTCAAATGTGGGACGGATTCGGGTTAAACGCTGACCCGAGCTCTGCCGCTTAACCGTTTGTGAGAGGTCATGCCCTGTCTGCAAAAACAGAAAACACAATCACAGCAGTCATGCCACTGACCATTATCTTAGTGTAACAGGCATTCTCAGACTAGCCTGCAAAAAGGGCTGTTCTGTCAGGAAGTGTTCCTACATACATTTGAGGCCCCCATGTGCTGGGCCACTGGTGGAGAGGGACTCCCACTCAGGTATGCCTGTCCTGTTAAATCAGGTCTCATGTGTGGCCCCCCCTTCTCCCCATGCAAGCATGAAGCGAAGAGATAAAGAGTGGCGGCACGGGTTGGGGCAGCACTCTGTTCCTGTGTGAAGGGCGACGGGGGCGGGGGGGGGGGGGGGGTACAGGGCAGGTAATGGGGTCAGACTCAGAGGTGAGGACTGCAATCCATCAGTAACCTTAAGACTGCCCCCCTCCTGACACGCACACACACACAAACACACACACACACACACACACACACGACACGCATGCAAGTACATGCTGAGCCCCCCCTCCCCTTCCAACCAACTTCTTGAGAAAAACCAGAGAGTGTACATTCACCACCCAAATCCCTCTAACTCCCCAAATCTGAGGCATTATGGGTAGAACTGTATCCTGTGTTGACAATATTTAATGCTGAGGGCTTATCTCGTGCTGCTCCCTGCTTTGGCTGTGACTTTGTTCCTCGGCGGTTTGTCTGTGAAGGTTTACACAAGCTGGTGATGGATACCTCAGGTTTTAATAAGTGCCTCAGAGTTTTCTCCCCCCCCCCCTGCACAGTCCACTGCCCATAGGAGGGTGGACACTCTGGGTCTTTGTGATTCATTAGCTTCATGGCAGAAACAAACAACACTCCTAAAATACACTAATAGCCACTTTTTCCAAGACATCCAAACAAACGCAGAGTTTTTTTGTTTTGTTTTGTTACAGGCATTTTTTTTTTTAAAGATTTTGGATTATTTTGGACCGTTAAAAAGAAATGGATATCAAAAGTGAGCGTTGTTAAAAGCCAACAATAACAACCTCGAGTTATCTTCACCCGTTTATAGGGGAGGGCTATGAGCACTCCTCTGCTTGAGGACGGAGTCGGCCTTATGGTTATGGGGGAGAGTGCTGCAATCATTTATTTTCCTGGTCCACCTATTGCGAGGAGGACTAGCCATTGCGAATTGGCTCCAGGGCAGCTTTCTCCAGCGAAAATAAAAGCATTAAACCACAGGACAGTGTCTGGCTGAAAGAAGGCTCATTCCCCTGCATTTTTAATGAGAACATCTGCTCCTCTGCTTCCCTGCTCAAACTGGGTTTGCTTAATCACACAGTTTATCCCTCCAGTCCCTCCGACAGGCCCGGGGAAAGCAGTGAGATCAGGTAGCCGCTCGCTCGGGAGAACGCCAGAGAGAGAGGAGAGCTCTGTGTGTGCCGTGGACGATATTTGATATCAGAACTTAAAGACGTTTGATGAAAGTTAAAAGGAGAGAGAGAAGGAAAAAGAGGGATATTAGACCGAGGGGGGTTGGGGGTGGGTGGGGCGAGCAGGAGGTGCGAAAGCTTGGCCGCCCCACCCCAACACCAACCCCACCCCCAATCCCCCGCAGGTTTGAGTTTCCCAAAGCTGTTTATTTGGAGAGGAGAGCAGGACATCGCTTTGGAGAGAGAGAGAGAGAGAGAGAGAGAGAGAGAGTGGTGCCCAGGGGGTAGCTCCTCCTGTTCTTTAAGGTGGATGAAAACAGTCGGTTCCAAGCACCCCGGGGCTGTCAGATCCTCCGTCCACCAATAACGGGGCGAGGCTGCATGTCTGTCTGGGCCTCCAGCGCTGGGTATCCTGGGATGTGTTTGTTGAACACTCGTTAAAAACACATTGTGTGTATGAGCTAGTGGCAGGGTTTTTTCTTCCCCCAAATATTCAAATATTTACTAAATGCGTAAACCCTGATTCACGGATTAAACCAGCGTTTCCCAGACTTTTCATGTCAGGCCCCTCTTTGACAGTGAACAAATTGCCCCCCCCCCCCCATCATTCAGTTCACCTTAAATATTTTAGCACATTTCGATTTTTTTTTTTACATTTAATTTGATCAGATCTCTTGTTTAAAACATTTAAACAATTTAAATTTCTCACTGGGTGATCAATCCATACAATGTCCAGGTTAGGCGCAGGTATGTTGTGTTAATAATCAGGCTAGCCATCCTTTCTACCATAGGCTAAACAGTAGGCCCCTGACCATGTCAAACAAGTACAAAGTAGGCCATACACTCATCACCAGTAAGGTTCCTTCTAGGATACTATGCTGTAAATTTGTATGCCATTGGCCCAGTTAAGGAGCCTGGTGGAAATGAGCTGGTGTTGGTACTGATGCAGCATGGGTAAAAACACACAGAGGAGAAGAGGAGTTGGCAGAGCGCTCGTGTCAGGTTGCCAGGCAGACAGTCAGCAGACTGCAGTGAAATATGAGCTGCCGAAATCTGCGCGACCGCTAGCCTCCCCGTGAACCTCCAGTGAGGCCCAGTTCCTGGCCAATTAAACGGTTCCGATAATTTGCCTGAATGATCCACTGTGCCTGAGCGGGGATATAAACATCCGCTGTGTGTATCCGGCCCAAATGCACTCTAAATGCTGAGGTGTCACTGGGGGGCACTGACAGACACACACACACACACACACACACACACACACACACTATCCCAATGATTGGTGCACAGTACACATACACACACACACGCACACACACACACACATGCTTACACACACTCTCTGCTCCCTCAGCATTATCTTATCTGATTACTGTACGCTGGGCCGTGCAGACTTAGTGGAGACCCTGGGCGTCTAAAGTAACCCGCCCGCATGAGATGAGTCACTCCTTGAGGAGCGAGAGAGCCAGCCACATCCTGTGATATCAGTGCCTGCCAGCTCCACTGAACTGCATTACATACAACACAACTGCAAGAGGCTTAAAGCTGACGCGCCACATTTCACAAAACACAGTGCCTCAGTGACACACAATGTTGATGGGATACATTGAAACATATGAGAAATAACAGCATGGAGGGACTCTGCTCAGCCTCTGGTTGGTTAGAGCAGCACTAGTACTTCATGGAAATATAATTTACCACTAGAATAGATTGACATTTTCCATGTGCATAATTGAGCCACACAGCAGATGACATGTAATGTAATTTGATGTATCTGAGTTCAGCTCCACAGTGTTAGATTCAGTGGCTACATATTACATTGTCAGATCTCGACGACGCACATATTCCGTATTCTCAATTCGGTGATGCAAGACATGCGTTAGCTGCATAATAGTGAAACATGCAGTGCAGGATGGAGTAGGTGGCAGTTCTGTCTCTCATCAGAGTGTGGCTTTTTTTCCCCCCTCTCCTTTGCTTCTCCCTGGATGATTTCCCCAGCTGTCGGTGTTAACGGAGCGCGCCCGCTCCAAAACTTCTGGGCCAGGCTCGTCTGATGGAGCTGAAGGTCAAAGTGAAGGATGCTGGAGGCGCAGCGCTCCACGCCTCCACCTCCTCCTCCTCCTCCTCCTCCTCCTCATCCTCCTCCTCTTCCAGCGATCTGTGTGCCTCTCACTTGCAGCGGCCGGCTGTAAATCCACTCCCTTTTGGCCGCCTCGGCCTCGCTGACACTTTCACGAGCTCACATGTCGCTGTCTGTGGGCCCAGAGCGCAGTGTCAGGTTCTTCAGAGAGAAAGAGAGATGCAGAGAGAGAGAGAGAGAGAGAGAGAGAGAACTAGAGGAAGTCCCACAGTGGTCAGTGCTGGTATAGAGAGGCTCTAGGTGACAGAACGCCACAGGGATAATTGACGTCGGACATGGTGCCGATGGCACTGTGCCTCACCTCCACCCGTGGCACTGCAGTGTTGATTTTATTATTACAATTTGTTTTGTTTTTCCCCCGTTTGAAGGGATTTGCTTTGAGAGCAAGCAAGCAAACAGGGGATGTTATGGACATTGACCGCATTACTTGAGTTATGGCGTCTCCCTCGACTGTGCCTTGTAACCTGTGGACTGGAGAGCGTGGTAATCTTATCCCCGATTCTTTTTGTCGGCCTCGTCCCCGAAGGGGAAACCTGAAGGTTACACCTCTGTCAGAAGACTTGAGTCGGCGGCGGTGTAAACCCCCCCCCCCCTCGGGGGGGTAAGGCTCGCTTTTACACGCCTCTCGTGATAGGCAGAATGCGAAATGAGAACATTTATAAATTAATAAATAAAATGTTTGGCATAAACTTG